>NC_092119.1:10837684-10844261 GCF_045679555.1 Salvelinus alpinus
TTGTAGCAGGTCCAGGTTACACAATGCTGTCCATTTATACACAGGGACATCAGGAATGGGCTAAATGCCTTCAGAGAGAAACTGCATGCAGACTATCTTAGCATGGACTCAGGAACGACTGAAATGCTTGTCGATAGGAAGGTAATAAAGAAAGCAGCGTCGAATCAAATGGCAGAAAGTAGTGTCAAAGTCGTATAGTTTTAAAATAGTATCAACCCTGTGATATAGATATTACTGAGTGGGTGTGTACATACCTGGCAGATTAATGTAACTTAACCTTTCATCATCTTCTCCATCTGTTTCTCTATCGCTCTTATGTCCAGCAGTCTCTTTCAACTCAATCTCTACCTCCCTCTACTAATCTCATTATAAATCTGCACCCCAAACGGCACCCTGTCCCCCATTTAGCGCACTACTTTTGACCAGAGTTCCATTGCCCCTGGTCAAAAGTAGTGCACTATATAGAGAAAAGGGTGCACTTGAGGACAGAATCCAAAGTGTCATGTCAGCAATCTACTCTCTGATGTGCTTCTCTAATGCGAGTCAACACTGAAGTTCTCATAGAGGCCAGATGTTGTCATTGAAAATAAGAATTTGTTCTTAACTGACTTACCTAGTAAAATGAAGGTTAAATAAAATAATAATTGTCAAAAGGTCAATCTGAGAAGCGGGAACATTGGCAGACGGCTCCCAACCAGATCCATACATACACACTCCCTGGAACGGAATACTGTTCTGAACTTTGACCTCTCGATCAATGTAGTGCACCTGATGCTTCCCCTCCATGACAGACAAAGGAGCAAAGAAGTAGAGCTGGTAGAATGGACAATCCTGACAGGTCTGACTGACTGACACGTGTGTTACACAGTCTGGCCACTAGGGGGAGAGCCTCTCTCCATTACACACAGAGGTACAGCAGGGGATGGACAGGGATAACCACTCACACTCAGTTTCTCTCTCTTTCTCCATTCATATGACTGTCCCTCTATGTCTCTCTCCCTCTCAATTAAATTCAAGGGCTTAATTGTATACATCTCTGTATACATCAATGATGTCACTCTTGCTGCTGGTGATTCTCTGATCCACCTCTACGCAGATGACACCATTCTGTATACCTCTGGCCCTTCTTTGGACACTGTGTTAACTAACCTCCAGACGAGCTTCAATGTCATGCAACTCTCCTTCCGTGGCGTCCAACTGCTCTTAAATGCAAGAAAAACTAAATGCATGCTCTTCAACCGATCGCTGCCTGCACCTGCCCGCCCGTCCAGCATCACTACTCTGGACGGTTCTGACTTAGAATATGTGGACAACTACAAATACCTAGGTGTCTGGTTAGACTGTAAACTCTCCTTCCAGACTCACATTAAGCATCTCCAATTCAAAATTACATCTAGAATCGGCTTCCTATTTCGCAACAAATCATCCTTCACTCATGCTGCAAAACACACCCTCGTAAAACTGACCATCCTACCAATCCTCGACTTCGGCGATGTCTTTTACAAAACAGCCTCTAACACTCTACTCAACAAATTGGATGCAGTCTATCACAGTGTCATCCGTTTTGTCACCAAAGCCCCATATACTACCCACCACTGTGACCTGTACGCTCTCGTTGGCTGGCCCTCGCTTCATACTCGTCGCCAAACCCACTGGCTCCAGGTCATCTAAGTCTCTGCTAGGTAAAGCCCCGCCTTATCACAGCTCACTGGTCACCATAGCAGCACCCACCCGTAGCATGCGCTCCAGCAGGTAAATCTCTCTGGTCAACCCCAAAGCCAATTCCTCCTTTGGCCACCTTTCCTTCCAGTTCTCTGCTGCCAATGACTGGAACAAACTGCAAAAATCACTGAAGCTGGAGACTCATATCTCCCTCACTAGCTATAAGCACCAGCTGTCAGAGCAGCTCACAGATCACTGCACACAGCTCATCTGTAAATAGCCCATCCAACTACCTCATCCCCATACTGTATTTATGTATTTATCTTGCTCCTTTGCACCCCAGTATCTCTACTTGCACATTCATCTTCTGCACATCTATCACTCCAGTGTTTAATTGCTATATTGTAATTACTTCACCACCATGGCCTATTTATTGCCTTACCTCCCTTATCTTACCTCATTTGCACACACTGTGTATATACTTTTTTCTACTGTATTATTGACTGTATGTTTGTTTATTCCATGTGTAACTCTGTGTTGTTGTATGTGTCAAACTGCTGTGCTTTATCTTGGCCAGGTCGCAGTTGTAAATGAGAACTTGTTCTCAACTAGCCTACCTGGTTAAATAAAGGTGAAATTAAAACATTTATAAAAAATGTGGCATGGGAAACATATGTTTACATTGCCAAAGCAAGTGAAATAGATAAACAAAAGCTAAATAAACAATAAAAATGAACAGTAAACATTACACTCAAAAGTTACAAAGTAATAGAGATATTTCAAATGTCATAGTATCTATATACAGTGTTGTAACGATGTGCAAATGGTTAAAGTACAAAAGCGAAAATAAATAAACATAAATATGGGTTGTATTTACAATGGTGTTTGTTCTTCACTGGTTGCCCTTTTCTTGTGGCAACAGGTCACACATCTTGCTGCTGTGATGTCACACTGTGGTATTTCACCCAATAGATATGGGAGTTTATCAAAATTGGATTTGTTTTCAAATTCTTTGTGGGTCTGTGTATTCTGAGAGAACTACGTGTCTCTAATATGGTCAAACATTTGGCAGGAGCTTGGGAAGTGCAGCTCAGTTTCTACCTCATTTTGTGGGCAGTGGGCACAGGTCTGCCTACGGCGGCCTTTGTCAATAGCAAGGCTATGCTCATTGAGTCTGTACATAGTCAAAGCATTGGCAGACGGCTCCTAACCAGATCCATACATACACACTCCCTGGAATGGAATACTGTTCTGAACTTTGACCTCTCGATCAATGTAGTGCACCTGATGCTTCCCCTCCATGACAGACAAAGGAGCAAAGAAGTACTGAGTGTGAGCAAAGACAATCCTGACAGGTCTGACTGACTGACACGTGTGTTACACAGTCTGGCCACTAGGGGGAGAGCCTCTCTCTCCACTCTCTCCACTACACACAGAGTTACAGCAGGGGATGGACAGGGATAACCTCTCACACTCAGTTTCTCTCTCTTTCTCCTTTCACATCAAAGCTTTCCTTAATTTGGGGTCAGTCACTGTGGTCAGGTATTCTGCCACTGTGAACTCTCTGTTTAGGGCCAAATAGCATTCTAGTTTCCTCTGTTTCTTTGTTAATTCTTTCCTATGTGTCAAGTAATAATCTTTTTGCAGACAGAGCTTTCTCTGTCTCTGTCTTGTTCTATTCTTCTCCATCTCTCCATCAGAGGAAGCTATTTTGCTTTCTCCCCCCAGGTTCTGGTTATAGGGTAATCTGATCCCAGATCTGTGGTTGAGGGTCATTTCACCTTCATCAGTTATTAGGGAGGGGTAGAGGCTAAACCTGTGGTTATTGGCTAAACCTGTGGTTACTGGCTAAACCTGTGGTCACTGGCTAAACCTGTGGTTATTGGCTACACCTGTGGTCATTGGCTACACCTGTGGTTATTGGCTACACCTGTGGTTACTGGCTAAACCTGCGGTTACTGGCTAAACCTGTGGTTACTGGCTAAACCTGTGGTTACTGGCTAAACCTGTGGTTATTGGCTACACCTGTGGTTACTGGCTAAACCTGTGGTTACTGGCTAAACCTGTGGTCACTGGCTAAACCTGTGGTCACTGGCTAAACCTGTGGTCACTGGCTAAACCTGTGGTCACTGGCTAAACCTGTGGTTATTGGCTAAACCTGTGGTTACTGGCTAAACATGTGGTTACTGGCTAAACATGTGGTTACTGGCTAAACATGTGGTTATTGGCTAAACCTGTGGTTATTGGCTAAACCTGTGGTTATTGGCTAAACCTGTGGTTATTGGCTAAACCTGTGGTTATTGGCTACACCTGTGGTTATTGGCTAAACCTGTGGTTACTGGCTAAACTTGTGGTTATTGGCTAAACCTGTGGTTGTTGGCTAAACCTGTGGTTACTGGCTACACCTGTGGTTACTGGCTACACCTGTGGTTACTGGCTACACCTGTGGTCACTGGCTACACCTGTGGTTACTGGCTACACCTGTGGTTACTGGCTACACCTGTGGTTACTGGCTACACCTGTGGTTACTGGCTACACCTGTGGTTACTGGCTACACCTGTGGTTACTGGCTACACCTGTGGTTACTGGCTACACCTGTGGTTACTGGCTACACCTGTGGTTACTGGCTACACCTGTGGTTACTGGCTACACCTGGCATCAGCACATTGATATGCCCACTGAACACACTAATCTCATCATTAAATGGCCCAGACACACAGACACACACTCATGCACGAACAAGCGTGTGCACACACAGACACACATGACACACACGCACGCACACACACACACAACACACCTCAGTTCACACCGTAGACTTTGATGCATGTCAAATCCATTGACCTTCTCTTCCTACTTTAAGGTCAAAACGTTATACCTCAATGTAATGTGTCGCATATAATCCGCATTCTGGATGTTCAGGTTAATTCACTACACAAGACTGGAGCTTTCGCCATGGCATTATGGCTATTCTCTGTTTTATCTAACCTTTGTACTAATATTTTTAACAAGTAAGTTGACTGAGTGTAAACACATTCTCTTTATAAGCCAATAACGGGAATGAATGGGAAGAGTTGCAGGAGCGAGGAAAGATATATTCATCATTTTACCTATTTACATTTGACTGTTTTTCTTATCACAAATACAACCTCGGTGTTCCGTAATGTCAATGCACTGGCCTATAAACCATCACCATGAGGACCGAGGCCTCATTCACTTCAGTAAAACCATTATTTTACTTCACAGTGAGCAGTACAACGACAGGGTCAGCCAGCATCATTAACTCTTTATTAGACCTGTAAAGTAGTTGTAGATGACATTCCCATCCCCAGTACCAAGACTAGTACCTAACACAGCACACTGAAGTATCTAATCTAGTGCCTTATACACAGAAATCACAGCCTAGTGATTTTAACAAACTGTCTCTCCATTAGAATGTCTCTTTATCTGTTTGTTTTGAGAGACGAGGAGAGGACAGGAAACCATAGAGGAGAGGACAGGAAACAGGAAACAGGAGAGGACAGGAAACAGGAGAGGAGAGGACGGGAAACAGGAGAGGAGAGGACGGGAAACAGGAGAGGAGAGGACGGGAAACAGGAGAGGAGAGGACGGGAAACAGGAGAGGAGAGGACGGGAAACAGGAGAGGAGAGGACGGGAAACAGGAGAGGAGAGGACAGGAAACAGGAGAGAAGAGGACAGGAAACAGGAGAGAAGAGGACAGGAAACAGGAGAGAAGAGGACAGGAAACAGGAGAGAAGAGGACAGGAAACAGGAGAGAAGAGGACAGGAAACAGTAGAGGAGAGGACAGGAAACAGTAGAGGAGAGGAAAGAAGCTGGTCGGGAGGGCTGTGGGTCTTTGTATCAACACAATAACCTGGATGGACTGAGAGAGTAAATACAGACAGGAATGGAGGTAGAGAGAGACAGGAATGGAGGTAGAGAGAGACAGGAATGGAGCGTGAGAGACCGGGATGTAGGGAGCGAGAGAGGGATGGAGAGAGAGAGAGGGATGGAGGTAGAGAGAGGCAGGAATGGAGGGTGAGAGACCGTGATGGAGGGAGCGAGAGAAGGATGGAGAGAGAGAGAGGGATGGAGGTAGAGAGAGACAGGAATGGAGGGAGAGAGAGAAGGATGGAGGTAGAGAGAGACAGGAATGGAGGGTGAGAGACAGGAATGGAGGGTGAGAGAGACAGGAATGGAGGGTGAGAGAGACAGGAATGGAGGGTGAGAGAGACAGGAATGGAGGGTGAGAGAGACAGGAATGGAGGGTGAGAGAGACAGGAATGGAGGGAGCGAGAGAGAGGGATGGAGGGAGCGAGAGAGGGATGGAGAGAGAGAGAGAGAGAGAGAGAGAGAGAGAGAGAGAGAGAGAGAGAGAGAGAGAGAGAGAGAGAGAGAGAGAGAGAGAGAGAGAGAGAGAGAGAGAGAGATTGAGTAAGATAGAGAGTGATAGAGGGAGATAGTGAGGGTGGGAGACCGGGATGGAGGGAGCGAGAGAAGGGTGGAGAGAGAGAGAGGGATGGAGGTACAGAGAGACAGGAATGGAGGGTGAGAGAGACAGGAATGGAGGGTGAGAGAGACCGGAATGGAGGTAGAGAGAGACAGGAATGGAGGGTGAGAGAGACAGGAATGGAGGGAGCGAGAGAGAGGGATGGAGGGAGCGAGAGAGAGGGATGGAGGGAGCGAGAGAGAGGGATGGAGAGAGGGAGAGAGGGATTGAGTAAGATAGAGAGGGATTGAGTAAGATAGAGAGTGATAGAGGGAGATAGTGAGGGATGGAGGGAGAGAGAGATGGAGAGAGAAGGAGAGGGATGGAGAGAGACAGGGATGGAGGGAGAGAGAGGGATGAGGGAGAGAGAGAGAGGGATGGAGAGAGAAGGAGAGGGATGGAAAGAGAGAGAGACAGGGATGGC
>NC_092119.1:10844361-10904186 GCF_045679555.1 Salvelinus alpinus
CGGGAGAGAGAGGGATGAGGGAGAGAGACAGGGATGGAGGGTGAGAGACATGGATGAGGGAGCGAGAGAGGGATGGAGAGAGGAGAGGGATGAGAGAGAGAGAGAGGGATTGAGTAAGAGAGGGTGATGGAGGGAGATCGTGAGGGATGGAGGGAGGGAGAGAGAAGGAGAAGGATGGAGAGAGAAGGAGAAGGATGGAGAGAGAAGGAGAAGGATGGAGGGAAAGAGAGACAGGGATGGAGGGAGAGAGAGGGATAAGGGAGAGAGAGGGAGAGAGACAGGGATGGAGGGAGAGAGACAGGGATGGAGGGAGAGAGACAGGGATGAGGGAGAGAGACAGGGATGAGGGAGAGAGACAGGGATGAGGGAGAGACATGGATGAGGGAGAGACATGGATGAGGGAGAGAGACAGGGATGAGGGAGAGAGACAGGGATGAGGGAGAGAGACAGGGATGAGGGAGAGAGACAGGGATGAGGGAGAGAGACAGGGATGAGGGAGAGACATGGATGAGGGAGAGACATGGATGAGGGAGAGAGACAGGGAGAGAGACATGGATGGAGGGAGAGAGACAGGAATGGAGGTGAAATAGAGGGATGGATGGGGGGAAGAACAGGGATGGAGGGAGAGAGAGGGATGAGGGAGAGCGACAGGGATGGAGGGAGATGGATGGATGGAGGGAGAAAGACAGGGATGGAGGGAGAGAGAGAGGGCTGGAGGGAGAGAGACAGGGCTGGAGGGAGAGAGACAGGGATGGAGGGAGAGAGACAGGGATGGAGGGAGAGAGACAGGGATGGAGGGAGAGAGACAGGGATGGAGGGAGAGAGACAGGGATGGAGGGAGAAAGACAGGGAGAAAGACAGGGATGGAGGGAGAGAGACATGCTGGAGGGAGAGAGACAGGGAGAGACAGGGATGGAGGGAGAGAGACAGGGAGAAAGACAGGGATGGAGGGAGAGAGACAGGCTGGAAGGAGAGAGACAGGGAGAGATACAGGGATGGAGGGAGAGAGACAGGGATGGAGAGAGGGAGAGAGACAGGGATGGAGAGAGACAGGGAGAGAGGGCTGAAGGGATCTGTAAACTGTGGTCCATGCTATGCTCCAGTGGGTCTCTACAACGAGGGAGGAAGGTTTCTTTACTCACACAAACTCAATCACACACACGCACACACACACACAGGTTTCTATACTCACAAAGACAAGCAGTGGAGCGCAGACAGAGGAGACAGGGAAAACAGGCAGACAGACAGACAGACAGAGCAGACAGACAGACAGGCAGGCAGACAGACAAAGCAAACAGACAGACAAAGCAGAGGCGGGTAGACAGGCAGACAGACAGAGCAGACAGACAAAGCAGACAGGCAGGCAGGCAGGCAGGCAGACAGGCAGCAGACAGACAGACAGAGCAGACAGACAAAACAGACACACAGACACACAGGCAGACAGACAGGCAGGCATACTGGCACTTTCTTAGCAGAAGAACTTCCTAGGTCGAAACTCTAAAAACAGAGATTGAAACACACACATCTTAAGCACTCAAACGCTCACATGCACATAGTACACAGAAATACACACAGACACACGTTAGCCATTAGCCCGAGGGATAAAGGGTTGAATAACCAATGCTTTAGAATTACTACATAGCACTGATGGTGGTCATATACACTGAGTACAAAACATACCGGATCCTTCCATGACAGACTGACCAGGTGAATCCAGGTGAAAGCTGTGATCCCATATTGATGTCACCTGTTAAATCCACTTCAATCAGTGTAGATGAAGGGGAGGAGACAGGTTAAAAAAAAGATTTTTAAGCCTTGAGACAATTGAGACATGGATTGTGTATGTGTGTCATTCAGAGGGTGAATGATTTTAAGATTGAAGTGCCTTTGAACGGGTTATGGTAGAAGGTGGCAGGCGTAGGGCTGTTGCAGTGACTGTTTTACCGCCACGCCAGCGATCACAAGTTATGAAGGCAGTCAAATTCCACGAGTCTGTTTAGTCACGGTAACTAGGCTTCTCCAAGCTCTGATGCTGCTGATGGTCATTAGTAGACTACCAAACGTGCTAACTGCCTGCTACTCAGCACTCTATTGTCCCTTTAATCACACTAAGAGAAATGTTCTGATCTGTTGTGTCAGCCACATTCCGTATAAAAAGTTCCGTTGGTGTACAGCAATCTTTATGTCATATCACAGATTCTCAATTGGATTGAGGTCTGGGCTTTGACTAGGCCATTGCAAGACATTTAAATGTTTCCCCCTTAAACCACTTGAATGTTGCTTTAGCAGTATACCTATGGTCATTGTCCTGCTGGAAGGTGAACCTCCGTCCCAGTCTCAAATCTCTGGAAGACTGAAACAGGTTTCCCTCAAGAATTTCCCTGTATTTAGCGCCACCCATCACTCCTTAAATTCTGACCAGTTTCCCAGTCCCTGCCGATGAAAAACATCCCCACAGCATGATGCTGGTTTGCGCCAGACATAGCATTTTCCTTGAGTGCCAAATAGCTCAATTTTAGTCTCATCTGACCAGAGTATCTTCTTTCATATGTTTGGGAAGTCTCCCACAAGCCGTTTGGCGAACACCAAACTTGATTCCTTATTTATTTCTTTAAGCAATGGCTTTTTTTCTGGTCACTCTTCCGTAAAGCCCAGCTCTGTGGAGTGTACGGCTTATAGTGGTCCTATGGACAGATACTCCAATCTCCACTGTGGAGCTTTGCAACTCCTTCAGGATTATCTTTGGTCTCTTTGTTGCCTCTCTGATTAATGACCTCTTTGCCTGGTCTGTGAGTTTTGGTGGGCGGTGTCTCTTGGCAGGTTTGTTATGCTCCCATATTCTGTCAAAAAAAATTATAATGCATTTAATGTTGCTCCGTGGGATGTTAAAAGTTTCGGGAATTTTTTTATAACCCACCCCTGATCTGTACTTCTCCACAATTTTGTCCCTGACTTGTTTGGAGAGCTCCTTGGTCTTCATAGTGCCACTTGCTTGGCACTATGAAGACACAAAATAGTCCAAATTGGTGAAGTGAAATGAAAAAAATAACGGAAAAGTGGTGCGTGCATATGTATTCACCCCCTTTGCTATGAAGCCCCTAAATAAGATCTGGTGCAACCAATTACCTGCAAAAGTCATAGGTAGGCCTTGAAATACATCCACTGGTACACCTCCAATTGACTCAAATTATGTCAATTAGCCTATCAGAAGCTTCTAAAGCCATGACATAATTTTCTGGAATTTTGAAAGCTGTTTAAAGGCACAGTAAACTTAGTGTATGTAAACTTCTGACCCCACTGCAATTGTGATACAGTGAATTATAAGTGAAATAATCTGTCTGTAAACAATTGTTGGAAAAATGACTTGTGTCATGCACAAAGTAGATGTCCTAACTGACTTGCCTAAACTATAGTTTGTTAACAAGAAATTTGTGGAGTGGTTGAAAAACGAGTTTTAATGACTTCAACCTAAGTGTATGTAAACTTCTGACTTCAACTGTATATGGATGAGCGAAGGCCGAGCGGCATAGGCAAGGTGCAATAGATGGTATAAAATACAGTATATACACGTGATATGAGTAATGTAAGATATGTAAACATTATTAAAGTGGTATTATTTAAAGTGGCATTGTATAAAGTGACTAGTGATCCATTTATTAAAGTGGCCAGTGATTGGGTCTCCATGTGGGCAGCAGCCTCTCTGTACTAGTGATGGCTGTTTAGCAGTCTGATGGCTTTTAGATAGAAGCTATATTTCAGTCTCTCGGTCCCAGCTTTGATGCACCTGTACTGACCTCGCCTTCTGAATGATAGCGGGGTGAACAGGCTCTTTCTCGGGTGGTTGTTATCCTTGATGATCTTTTTGGCCTTCCTGTGACATCGGGTGCTGTAGGTGTCATGGAGGGCAGGTAGTTTTCCCCCGGTGATGCGTTGTGCAGACCTCACTCTGGAGAGCCCAGCGGTTAAAGGCGGAGCAGGTAGTTTTCCCCCGGTGATGCGTTGTGCAGACCTCACTCTGGAGAGCCCAGCGGTTGAGGGCAGAGCAGGTAGTTTTCCCCCGGTGATGCGTTGTGCAGACCTCACTCTGGAGAGCCCAGCGGTTGAGGGCAGAGCAGGTAGTTTTCCCCCGGTGATGCGTTGTGCAGACCTCACTCTGGAGAGCTTTGGGGTTGAGGGCAGAGCAGGTAGTTTTCCCCGGTGATGCGTTGTGCAGACCTCACTCTGGAGAGCCCAGAGGTTGAGGGCAGAGCAGTTGCCATACAGAAGGACAACTCAGAGTACAGCTTTTCTGTTCTTCTGAAATAGACTACTTTTTCACATGATCATGTTTCTTTAGATCTGTCTAAAATAAATACTGGATTTATTGTGAAAGTGTAGGCTATATTAAATGGGTTTATTAGACTTTTTAAAATGTAGATGTTCCAAAGGTCTGCATCAGTGTGGAATGTGTGGAAGCCAAGAGATGCTACATGTTTTTATGTTAATTATCAGTCAATTACCGTGAGACCAACAGTTATTTGCTTGACAATCACCGGCTGACGAAACCAGCTTCGTTTTCGACAACTTGTAGAGTCCATGCCCTGATAAATTGAGGCTGTTCTGAGGGCAAAAGGGGAACTCAATATTAGGAAGGAGTTCCTAATGTTTTGTACACTCAGTGTAGATAGAACAAGATTATAAATCCTATATAAAGGGAAGAGGATGTTTGACAGCATGTTGAGGTTGTTCAGTTCTCTTAGAACACAGAGCAGAAATCACTCAAAATCACTTCCATTAAGAACAAAAAAAAGTCTTCATTTTTCCTGCCTTCTCCTGTTACGCTGATCCTTACTTTCAGCAATTTTGAAATAATCGCTCCTAAACAGGATATGGTGAGTTTGGGGGACAGTCAAAATGGGACTTCAACCTGCAACCTTTCTACCAAAACCATTGAGTGGTCCACACACACATACACCCACACACACAAAGACACACAAAGACACACAAAGACACACACACACACACACACACACACACACACACACACACACACACACACACACACACACACACACACACACACACACACACACACACACACACACACACACACACACACAGGGCTATGAAAAACCCTCTATCTCCACCTTTCTCCTCCAGGAAAAGAAAGAATATAGTTATGGGAGAAGCAGAGACAGACTCAGAGCAGAGACAGACTCAGAGCAGAAACAGACTCAGAGACAGATTCAGAGACAGACCCAAAGCAGAGACAGACTCAGAGACAGATTCAGAGACAGACTCAGAGCAGAGACAGACTCAGAGACAGATTCAGAGACAGACTCAGAGCAGAGACAGACTCAGAGCAGAGACAGACTCAGAGACAGATTCAGAGACAGACTCAGAGCAGAGACAGACTCAGAGCAGAGACAGACTCAGAGCAGTGACAGACTCAGAGCAGAGACAGACTCAGAGCAGAGACAGACTCAGAGCAGTGACAGACTCAGAGCAGAGACAGACTCAGAGCAGAGACAGACTCAGAGCAGTGACAGACTCAGAGCAGAGACAGACTCAGAGCAGAGACAGACTCAGAGACAGACTCAGAGCAGAGACAGACTCAGAGCAGAGACAGACTCAGAGACAGACTCAGAACAGAGACAGACTCAGAGCAGAGACAGACTCAGAGCAGAGACAGACTCAGAGCAGAGACAGACTCAGAGACAGACTCAGAGACAGACTCAGAGCAGAGACAGACTCAGAGCAGAGACAGACTCAGAGCAGAGACAGACTCAGAGCAGAGACAGACTCAGAGCAGTGACAGACTCAGAGCAGTGACAGACTCAGAGCAGAGACAGACTCAGAGCAGAGACAGACTCAGAGACAGACTCAGAGCAGAGACAGACTCAGAGCAGTGACAGACTCAGAGCAGAGACAGACTCAGAGCAGTGACAGACTCAGAGCAGAGACAGACTCAGAGTAGAGACAGACTCAGAGACAGACTCAGAGCAGAGACAGACTCAGAGCAGAGACAGACTCAGAGACAGACTCAAGAGCAGAGACAGACTCAGAGCAGAGACAGACTCAGAGCAGAGACAGACTCAGAGCAGAGACAGACTCAGAGACAGACTCAGAGACAGACTCAGAGACAGACTCAGAGCAGAGACAGACTCAGAGCAGAGACAGACTCAGAGCAGAGACAGACTCAGAGCAGAAACAGACTCAGAGACAGATTCAGAGACAGACTCAGAGCAGAGACAGACTCAGAGACAGACTCAGAGACAAACTCAGAGCAGAGACAGACTCAGAGCAGAGACAGACTCAGAGCAGAAACAGACTCAGAGACAGATTCAGAGACAGACCCAAAGCAGAGACAGACTCAGAGACAGATTCAGAGACAGACTCAGAGCAGAGACATACTCAGAGACAGATTCAGAGACAGACTCAGAGCAGAGACAGACTCAGAGCAGAGACAGACTCAGAGACAGACTCAGAACAGAGACAGACTCAGAGCAGAGACAGACTCAGAGCAGAGACAGACTCAGAGCAGAGACAGACTCAGAGCAGAGACAGACTCAGAGACAGACTCAGAGACAGACTCAGAGCAGAGACAGACTCAGAGCAGAGACAGACTCAGAGCAGAGACAGACTCAGAGCAGTGACAGACTCAGAGCAGTGACAGACTCAGAGCAGAGACAGACTCAGAGCAGAGACAGACTCAGAGACAGACTCAGAGCAGAGACAGACTCAGAGCAGAGACAGACTCAGAGCAGTGACAGACTCAGAGCAGAGACAGACTCAGAGCAGAGACAGACTCAGAGCAGTGACAGACTCAGAGCAGAGACAGACTCAGAGCAGAGACAGACTCAGAGACAGACTCAGAGCAGAGACAGACTCAGAGCAGAGACAGACTCAGAGACAGACTCAAGAGCAGAGACAGACTCAGAGCAGAGACAGACTCAGAGCAGAGACAGACTCAGAGCAGAGACAGACTCAGAGACAGACTCAGAGACAGACTCAGAGACAGACTCAGAGCAGAGACAGACTCAGAGCAGAGACAGACTCAGAGCAGAGACAGACTCAGAGCAGAAACAGACTCAGAGACAGATTCAGAGACAGACTCAGAGCAGAGACAGACTCAGAGACAGACTCAGAGACAAACTCAGAGCAGAGACAGACTCAGAGCAGAGACAGACTCAGAGCAGAAACAGACTCAGAGACAGATTCAGAGACAGACCCAAAGCAGAGACAGATTCAGAGACAGACTCAGAGCAGAGACATACTCAGAGACAGATTCAGAGACAGACTCAGAGCAGAGACAGACTCAGAGCAGAGACAGACTCAGAGACAGATTCAGAGACAGACTCAGAGCAGAGACAGACTCAGAGCAGAGACAGACTCAGAGCAGAGACAGACTCAGAGCAGTGACAGACTCAGAGCAGAGACAGACTCAGAGCAGAGACAGACTCGGAGCAGTGACAGACTCAGAGCAGAGACAGACTCAGAGCAGAGACAGACTCAGAGCAGAGACAGACTCAGAGCAGAGACAGACTCAGAGCAGAGACAGACTCAGAGCAGAGACAGACTCAGAGACAGACTCAGAGCAGAGACAGACTCAGAGCAGAGACAGACTCAGAGCAGAGACAGACTCAGAGCAGAGACAGACTCAGAGACAGACTCAGAGCAGAGACAGACTCAGAGCAGAGACAGACTCAGAGACAGACTCAGAGACAGACTCAGAGACAGACTCAGAGACAGACTCAGAGCAGAGACAGACTCAGAGCAGAGACAGACTCAGAGCAGAGACAGACTCAGAGCAGAGACAGACTCAGAGCAGAGACAGACTCAGAGCAGTGACAGACTCAGAGCAGTGACAGACTCAGAGCAGAGACAGACTCAGAGCAGAGACAGACTCAGAGACAGACTCAGAGCAGAGACAGACTCAGAGCAGAGACAGACTCAGAGCAGTGATATTTTATTTTTATTTATTTCACCTTTATTTAACCAGGTAGGCTAGTTGAGAACAAGTTCTCATTTGCAACTGCGACCTGGCCAAGATAAAGCATAGCAGTGTGAACAGACAACACAGAGTTACACATGGAGTAAACAATAAACAAGTCAATAACATGGTAGAAAAAAAAGAGAATCTATATACAATGTGTGCAAAAGGCATGAGGTAGGCAATAAATCGAATAATTACAATTTAGCAGATTAACACTGGAGTGATAAATCATCAGATGATCATGTGCAAGAAGAGATACTGGTGTGCAAAAGAGCAGAAAAGTAAATAAATAAAAGCAGTATGGGGGGTGAGGTAGGTAAATTGGGTGGGTAGTTTACAGATGGACTATGTACAGCTGCAGCGATCGGTTAGCTGCTCGGATAGCAGATTTTTAAAGTTGTTGAGGGAGATAAAAGTCTCCAACTTCAGAGATTTTTGCAATTCGTTCCAGTCGCAGGCAGCAGAGAACTGGAAGGAAAGGCGTCCAAATGAGGTTTTGGATTTAGGGATGATCAGTGAGATACACCTGCTGGAGCGCGTGTTGCGGGTGGGTGTAGCCATCGTGACCAGTGAACTGAGATAAGGCGGCACTTTACCTAGCATAGCCTTGTAGATGACCTGGAGCCAGTGGGTCTGACGACGAACATGTAGCGAGGGCCAGCCGACTAGGGCATACAGGTCGCAGTGGTGGGTCGTATAAGGTGCTTTAGTAACAAAACGAATGGCACTGTGATAAACTGCATCCAGTTTGCTGAGTAGAGTATTGGAAGCTATTTTGTAGATGACATCGCCGAAGTCGAGGATCGGTAGGATAGTCAGTTTTACTAGGGTAAGTTTGGCGGCGTGAGTGAAGGAGGCTTTGTTGCGGAATAGAAAGCCGATTCTTGCTTTGATTTTGGATTGGAGATGTTTGATATGAGTCTGGAAGGAGAGTTTGCAGTCTAGCCAGACACCTAGGTACTTATAGATGTCCACATATTCTAGGTCGGAACCGTCCAGGGTGGTGATGCTAGTCGGGCGTGCGGGTGCAGGCAGCGAACGGTTGAAAAGCATGCATTTGGTTTTACTAGCGTTTAAGAGCAGTTGGAGGCCACGGAAGGAGTGTTGTATGGCATTGAAGCTCGTTTGGAGGTTAGATAGCACAGTGTCCAAGGAAGGGCCGGAAGTATATAGAATGGTGTCGTCTGCGTAGAGGTGGATCAGGGAATCGCCCGCAGCAAGAGCAACATCATTGATGTATACAGAGAAAAGAGTCGGCCCGAGAATTGAACCCTGTGGTACCCCCATAGAGACTGCCAGAGGACCGGACAACATGCCCTCCGATTTGACACACTGAACTCTGTCTGCAAAGTAGTTGGTGAACCAGGCAAGGCAGTCATTAGAAAAACCGAGGCTACTGAGTCTGCCGATAAGAATATGGTGATTGACAGAGTCGAAAGCCTTGGCCAGGTCGATGAAGACGGCTGCACAGTAATGTCTTTTATCGATGGCGGTTATTACATTTACATTTAAGTCATTTAGCAGACGCTCTTATCCAGAGCGACTTACAAATTGGTGCATTCACCTAATGACATCCAGTGGAACAGCCACTTTACAATAGTGAACCGATATCCGGTTATGATATCGTTTAGTACCTTGAGCGTGGCTGAGGTGCACCCATGACCGGCTCGGAAACCGGATTGCACAGCGGAGAAGGTACGGTGGGATTCGAGATGGTCAGTGATCTGTTTGTTGACTTGGCTTTCGAAGACCTTAGATAGGCAGGGCAGGATGGATATAGGTCTGTAACAGTTTGGGTCCAGGGTGTCTCCCCCTTTGAAGAGGGGGATGACCGCGGCAGCTTTCCAATCCTTGGGGATCTCAGATGATACGAAGGAGAGGTTGAACAGGCTGGTGATAGGGGGTGCGACAATGGCGGCGGACAGTTTCAGAAATAGGGGGTCCAGATTGTCAAGCCCAGCTGATTTGTATGGGTCCAGGTTTTCCAGCTCTTTCAGAACATCTGCTATCTGGATTTGGGTAAAGGAGAAGCTGGGGAGGCTTGGGCGAGTAGCAGCGGGGGGGGCGGGGCTGTTGGCCAAGGTTGGAGTCGCCAGGAGGAAGGCATGGCCAGCCATTGAGAAATGCTTGTTGAAGTCTTCGATTATCACGGATTTATCGGTGGTGACCGTGTTACCTAGCCTCAGTGCAGTGGTCAGCTGGGAGGAGGTGCTCTTGTTCTCCATGGACTTTACAGTATCCCAGAACTTTTTGGAGTTAGAGCTACAGGATGCAAATTTCTGCTTGAAAAAGCTGGCCTTTGCTTTCCTGACTGACTGCGTGTATTGGTTCCTGACTTCCCTGAACAGTTGCATATCGCGGGGGCTCTTCGATGCTATTGCAGTTCGCCACAGGATGTTTTTGTGCTGGTCGAGGGCAGTCAGGTCTGGAGTGAACCAAGGGCTATATCTGTTCTTGGTTCTGCATTTTTTGAACGGAGCATGCTTGTCTAATATGGTGAGGAAGTAACATTTAAAGAATGACCAGGCATCCTCAACTGACGGGATGAGGTCAATATCCTTCCAGGGTACCCGGGCCAGGTCGATTAGAAAGGCCTGCTCGCAGAAGTGTTTTAGGGAGCGTTTGACAGTGATGAGGGGTGGTCGTTTGACCGCGGACCCGTGGCGGATACAGGCAATGAGGCAGTGATCGCTGAGATCTTGATTGAAGACAGCAGAGGTGTATTTGGAGGGCAGGTTGGTCAGGATAATGTCTATTAGGGTGCCCATGTTTACGGATTTAGGGTTGTACCTGGTGGGTTCCTTGATGATTTGTGTGAGATTGAGGGCATCAAGCTTGGATTGTAGGACTGCCGGGGTGTTAAGCATATCCCAGTTTAGGTCACCTAACAGAACAAACTCTGAAGCTAGATGGGGAGCGATCAATTCACAGATGGTGTCCAGGGCACAGCTGGGAGCTGAGGGGGGTCGGTAGCAGGCGGCAACAGTGAGAGACTTATTTCTGGAGAGATTAATTTTTAAAATTAGAAGTTCGAACTGTTTGGGCATAGACCTGGAAAGTATGACAGAACTTTGCAGGCTATCTCTGCAGTAGATTGCAACTCCTCCCCCTTTGGCAGTTCTATCTTGACGGAAAGTGTTATAGTTGGGTATGGAAATCTCAGAATTTTTGGTGGCCTTCCTAAGCCAGGATTCGGACACGGCAAGGACATCAGGGTTGGCAGAGTGTGCTAAAGCGGTGAGTAAGGCAAACTTAGGGAGGAGGCTTCTGATGTTGACATGCATGAGGCCAAGGCTTTTTCGATCACAGAAGTCAACAAATGAGGGTGACTGGGGACATGCAGGGCCTGGGTTTACCTCCACATCACCCGAGGAACAGAGGAGTAGTAGGATGAGGGTGCGGCTAAAGGCTATCAAAACTGGTCGCCTAGAGCGTTGGGGACAAAGGAGCAGATTTATGGGCGTGGTAGAATAGATTCTGGGCATAATGTGCAGACAGGGGTATGGTGGGGCGTGGGTACAGCGGAGGCAAGCCCAGGCACTGGGTGATGATAAGAGAGGTTGTATCTCTGGACATGCTGGTCTCAATGGGTGAGGTCACCGCATGTGTGGGGGGTGGGACCAAGGAGGTATCAGAGGTACGGAGAGTGGAACTACAGGGTCCATTGCAAACCAAAACAATGATAATGATAACTAGCCTGAACAACAGTATGCAAGGCATATTGATATTTGAGAGAGACATACAATAAGGCATAAAGTGATTGCAGGTCTTGATTGGGAGAGCTAGCTAAAACAACAGGTAAGATAACAGCAGCAATAACAGGGTGCTAGTCTAACACAGCAACAACAGGTAAAAATGGCGACGACTAGGCAGAGAGGGTCGGATTAACTACACACAGATCCTGAGTTAAAGCACAGAGCCGACAGATAAAACACAAATAAACAGAATGGAGTACCGTGAATTAATGGACAGTCAAGCATGCATCAGCTATGTAGCCAAGTGATCATAGTGTCCAGGGGGCAGCCGTAGATGGAGCAGGGAGGCCTCCACTAAGCTAGCACGCGGCGTTTAAAGTTAGTAGCCCGGGGGGTGGTCTGCTCAGACGGAGGGGGTCTGCTCAGACGTGGTCGTGTCGACAGAGAATCCAAGCCAGATGGCGATGGCGAAAGAGAGGTTGTGAATTGTAGAATTGTGTTTGCTAACTGGTGCTAGCTTCGTGGCAGTGGCGCTAGCTGCGCTAGCCGCAAGCTAGCTGTGAGGATCAGAAGCAGTGGCTCAGGGATTACGGCAGCAATCCGGCGTTGTTGTCGAGAGACAGTCCGATGCTGGTAAATTGGTGAGTAATATCCAGGCTAATAACAGGGCTGGTGTCTGTGCAGAAGGTAAAAGCTACTAGCAGCGGCAAAAAAATGGCTAAATTAGCTTGTAGCTGGTATTGTAGCCCAAGAATTCGCTGGTAGACCTCTTCAGCTAGCCGGCAGATGGGCCTAGCTCGAGGCTAGCTCAAGGCTAACTGGTGCTTGCTTCGGGACAGAGGTGTTAGCCAGTAGTAGCCACTCGGTTGCAGCTAGCTAGCTGTGATGATACGGTGTAATTGTCCAGAGCTTGCGTCAGGAATCCGGTGATGTGGTAGAGAAAAAGCAGTCCTATATGCTCTGGGTTGATATCGCGCTTGCAGACTGGCAGGTATTGGCCCGGTATTGAAGCTGGCTGTGTCCGAGTTGAGGGTGAAGACCGCAGCAGTGGCTAACTGACTACTAGCTAGTAGCTAGTTATCTGGCTAGCTTCTGATTGGGGGTACGGTTCTAAAGTATAAAAAATAGCAGGTCCGTACCACATTGGGTGAGGCGGAATGTAGGAATGTATATTCAGTTCCTAGATGGAAAGTGAAATTAAAATATATACGAAATGTATACGAAAAATACGAAGACTATTTACACGGGACAGGACAAGGACAAAAGACACGTCCGACTGCTACGCCATCTTGGATTGGATATGACCACAATATATGATAGACTCAGAGCAGTGACAGACTCAGAGCAGAGACAGACTCAGAGCAGAGACAGACTCAGAGCAGTGACAGACTCAGAGCAGAGACAGACTCAGAGCAGAGACAGACTCAGAGCAGAGACAGACTCAGAGCAGAGACAGACTCAGAGCAGAGACAGACTCAGAGCAGAGACTGACTCAGAGCAGAGACAGACTCAGAGCAGAGACAGACTCAGAGACAGACTCAGAGACAGACTCAGAGCAGAGACAGACTCAGAGCAGAGACAGACTCAGAGCAGAGACAGACTCAGAGCAGAGACAGACTCAGAGCAGTGACAGACTCAGAGCAGAGACAGACTCAGAGACAGACTCAGACCAGAGACAGACTCAGAGCAGAGACAGACTCAGAGCAGTGACAGACTCAGAGCAGTGACAGACTCAGAGCAGAGACAGACTCAGAGCAGAGACAGACTCAGAGCAGTGACAGAGTCAGAGCAGAGACAGACTCAGAGCAGAGACAGACTCAGAGACAGACTCAGAGCAGAGACAGACTCAGAGACAGACTCAAGAGCAGAGACAGACTCAAGAGCAGAGACAGACTCAGAGCAGAGACAGACTCAGAGCAGAGACAGACTCAGAGCAGAGACAGACTCAGAGCAGAGACAGACTCAGAGCAGAGACAGACTCAGAGCAGAGACAGACTCAGAGCAGAGACAGACTCAGAGACAGACTCAGAGACAGACTCAGAGCAGTGACAGACTCATAGACAGACTCAGAGACAGACTCAGAGCAGTGACAGACTCAGACATGTAGATGTTGAAGCTAAAAAAATAGGCCAGCCATGTTGTTGCCAGGTAACAGAGTGTTTATCAAACTAACGGAATGGCTTCTCCTGGGTCATAGCAGGGGTGTGTGTGTGTGTGTGTGTGTGTGTGTGTGTGTGTGTGTGTGTGTGTGTGTGTGTGTGTGTGTGTGTGTGTGTGTGTGTGTGTGTGTGTGTGTGTGTGTGTGTGTGTGTGTGTGTGTGTGTGTGTTACCAACAGCTTTAACTAACGGATAATAAACACAATCTCTGCTCTACTGTATACCACAAGCATGGTCTATGCACAGCAACAGCAATACACTCAACGTTTAGCATGAACGTTTTACTGCAGTGGGATAAATCCGGGTCACACAGAGTGTTTCTTGGATGTCTTAAAAAACACCTCACACACATGGTTATGTTTTTCTTTTAAAGAAGGTAGCAGTACCATGTCAGATATAGAGTTGAAATATATTCAATTTTGAGTTTGCATCCCAATATTACACTTTATATACATCACAGGGGACTGAATATATAACAAAATCATTTGACATAGAAACACCGGATTTCCGGTGTTTATTAATTATGAAATTATGAAACGTATTTCTAACATTCCACCCATGAGGTCACTAGGTCATTGGACTGCAGGAAAGGACTACGAGAAAAAACATTTTGCAGCATAAGCAGGTTTGTGGTCACAAATTATACAGTCACACATTGTGACATTGGGGTCAGGATCAGAGACACTGTGGTCAGGATCAGAGACATTGTGGTCAGGATCAGAGACATCGTGGTCAGGATCAGAGACATTGTGGTCAGGATCAGAGACATCGTGGTCAGGATCAGAGACATTGTGGTCAGGATCAGAGACATTGTGGTCAGGATCAGAGACATTGTGGTCAGGATCAGAGACATTGTGTTCAGGATCAGAGACATCGTGGTCAGGATCAGAGACATCGTGGTCAGGTTCAGAGACATTGTGGTCAGGATCAGAGACACTGTGGTCAGGATCAGAGACATTGTGGTCAGGATCAGAGACATCGTGGTCAGGATCAGAGACATTGTGGTCAGGATCAGAGACATCGTGGTCAGGATCAGAGACATTGTGGTCAGGATCAGAGACATTGTGGTCAGGATCAGAGACATTGTGGTCAGGATCAGAGACATTGTGTTCAGGATCAGAGACATCGTGGTCAGGATCAGAGACATCGTGGTCAGGTTCAGAGACATTGTGGTCAGGATCAGAGACATCGTGGTCAGGATCAGAGACATCGTGGTCAGGAGCAGAGACATCGTGGTCAGGATCAGAGACATTGTGGTCAGGATCAGAGACATTGTGGTCAGGATCAGAGACATTGGGGTCAGCGTCAGAGACATTGTGTTCAGGATCAGAGACATCGTGGTCAGGATCAGAGACACTGTGGTCAGGATCAGAGACAGTGTGTTCAGGATCAGAGACATTGTGGTCAGGATCAGAGACATTGTGGTCAGGATCAGAGACATCGTGGTCAGGATCAGAGACATTGTGGTCAGGATCAGAGACATCGTGGTCAGGATCAGAGACATCGTGGTCAGGATCAGAGACATTGTGGTCAGGATCAGAGACATCGTGGTCAGGATCAGAGACATTGTGGTCAGGATCAGAGACATCGTGGTCAGGATCAGAGACATCGTGGTCAGGAGCAGAGACATCGTGGTCAGGATCAGAGACATCGTGGTCAGGATCAGAGACATCGTGGTCAGGATCAGAGTGTTTGCAGTCAGAATGAAAAGCTTGTGATTGAGGTTAAGGCTGTTGTGGTTGATATACAGTACATGATCTGGCTGTCCTTTCCTTCTCCTCTCCTCTCCCTTCCTTTCCCTTCCTTTCCTCTCCTCTCCTCTCCTCACCTCTCCTTTCCCCTCCTCTCCCCTCCTCTCCCCTCCTCTCCTCTCCCATCCTCCTCCCTCCCCTCCTCTCCTCTCCTCTCCCATCCTCCTCCCTCCCCACCTTTCCTCACTCCACTTCGCTGATTCTTTTTCTTTTGATCCATTTATTATACACTGTGTTCAAGTCGATCTATTATTCACTAAGTGTTACAACCCGACGTTTAGCAAACATCTGAGGGGCCTTCTAGTGCTGTGTTCAGGATAACTAAATTAGCAACACTTGACATTAAAGGCACAGCAACAGATGTTCAACAGAGTAAACACACACAGTCACTCCAAACTACTGTCACTAAGAGAGAGAGAGAGAGAGAGAGAGAGAGAGAGAGAGAGAGAGAGAGAGAGAGAGAGAGAGAGAGAGAGAGAGAGAGAGAGAGAGAGACAGAGAGACAGAGAGAGAGAGACAGAGAGAGAGAGAGAGAGAGAGAGAGAGAGAGAGAGAGAGAGAGAGAGAGAGAGAGAGAGAGAGAGAGACAGAGAGAGAGAGAGAGAGAGAGAGAGAGAGAGAGAGAGAGAGAGAGAGACAGAGAGAGACAGAGAGAGAGAGAGAGAGAGAGAGAGAGAGAGAGAGAGAGAGAGAGAGAGAGAGAGAGAGAGAGAGAGAGAGAGAGAGAGAGAGACCTTGAAGAGAAGAGAGGAGAGAGACTAACCAACCCAACCATGTAAACAGTGTGCCAGAGAATCAGTGCAGATCCATATGGAGCGTCTCACCAGTAGGACCGATCTGATTTGAATGGGGCTTGTATACACTGAGGAGTATGTGTGTGAAGCCAGGCATTAAAGTAAGTGTGTGAATGATTGTGTGTGTGTAAGTGTGTGTGTGTTGATCAAGCTCCGTGCTGTGTGTGTGTGTGTGTTGATCAAGCTCCATGCTGTGTGTGAGTGTGTGTGTGTGTGTTGATCAAGCTCCATGCTGTGTGTGAGTGTGTGTGTGTGTGTGTGTGTGTGTTGATCAAGCTCCATGCTGTGTGTGTGTAAGTGGAGCATGACGAGAACATGCAACGGTAACAGTGATGTGTGAGAAGCAGCCTATCATGCCACCCTAACAAGCGTAGAATGTGTGTAACACTAACAAGCTTCCCCAGACAAGCCCTGCTGGTGTCCAAGTTATTCTAGGTCCCCTTCGCATGGCCCCTTCATCCATGAGTAACTCTGTCTCTCTCAAAAGGGATTTGCTCCTAATACGGTGGTTCTTCCTTTACAAGTTGTGGCGTACTGCAGCACAGCTTGCGGGGTGACGCAGAATTCTATGGCACGTTATTTAAGTGTCAGCATTTGTTGCCAGAATGGCGCAATTTACCACAATCTGACACCATCTACCACAAACGCTGGCGGCACAAACTCAACACTTTTAAAGGAAGAACCACCGTAGTTTGGCCAACTGTTTAAAACCTCAGCTTAATCTGTTGTATAAATCTTGCTCTATGAATTCACAGAATTCTGTCAACAGTATATGCAATATAGATTTATAAACTCAGATTTTAGGATGCACTATTCCTTCAAATCTGCAATATGATATTCCTCTCCTTTCCTCTCGGGTCCCTGGCTTGTTCTGAGTCCACAACGACTGTCACGCAACGCAACAACAGACACACATAGAACTGGAGAGGGTCTTAAAGAGGCGTTTTACTTCGTAGAGATAAATTATTAAAGGGGTCTGAAAGAAGGGCGGGGATCTTTCCATACTTGCATTGTTACTATCCCTTTTCTCTCACTCTCTCTCTCTTTCTCTCTCCCCCCGTCCCTCTCTCTCGCTCTCTCCTCTAAAGGAATCTCTCCTGTAGCTAACTGCTTTCTCCCTGTAGCTAACTGCTTTCTTCCTGTAGCTAACTGCTTTCTTCCTGTAGCTGCTTTCTTCCTGTAGCTAACTGCTTTCTTCCTGTAGCTAACTGCTTTCTTCCTGTAGCTAACTGCTTTCTTCCTGTAGCTAACTGCTTTCTTCCTGTAGCTTACTGCTTTCTTCCTGTCTCTTGCTGCTATCTTCCTGTAGCTAACTGCTTTCTTCCTGTAGCTAACTGCTTTCTTACTGTCTCTTGCTACTATCTTCCTGTAGCTTACTGCTTTCTTCCTGTCTCTTGCTGCTATCTTCCTGTAGCTAACTGCTTTCTTCCTGTAGCTAACTGCTTTCTTCCTGTAGCTAACTGCTTTCTTACTGTCTCTTGCTACTTTCTTCCTGTAGCTAACTGCTTTCTTACTGTCTCTTGCTGCTATCTTCCTGTAGCTATCTGCTTTCTTCCTGTAGCTAACTGCTTTCTTACTGTCTCTTGCTGCTATCTTCCTGTAGCTTACTGCTTTCTCCCTGTAGCTAACTGCTTTCTTCCTGTCTCTTGCTGCTATCTTCCTGTAGCGTACTGCTTTCTTCCTGTAGCTAACTGCTTTCTTCCTGTCTCTTGCTACTATCTTCATTTACATTTACATTTAAGTCATTTAGCAGACGCTCTTATCCAGAGCGATCTTCCTGTAGCTTGCTGCTTTATTCCTGTAGCTAAATGCTTTCTTCCTGTAGCTAACTGCTTTCTTCCTGTTTCTTGCTACGATCTTCCTGTAGCTTACTGCTTTCTTCCTGTCTCTTGCTACTATCTTCCTGTAGCTAACTGCTTTCTTCCTGTAGCTAACTGCTTTCTTCCTGTAGCTAACTGCTTTCTTCCTGTAGCTAACTGCTTTCTTCCTGTAGCTAACTGCTTTCTTCCTGTAGCTTGCTGCTTTCTTCCTGACACTCTCTCTGGACAGGCTTGCTGTCGCCAAGGCAACCGATCACATTTCACATACTTCACTTCAGAGCCTGAGTGGATCACACACACCACATGACCCAGAACATGAAATACCAGAGAGAGAGTCACCACATGACCCAGAACAGGAAATACCAGAGAGAGAGACACACTACATGACCCAGAACAGGAAATACCAGCGAGAGAGCCACACTACATGACCCAGAACAGGAAATACCAGAGAGAGAGACACTTAAAAAATAAAATATTATATCACCTTTATTTAACCAGGTAGGCAAGTTGAGAACAAGTTCTCATTTACAATTGCGACCTGGCCAAGATAAAGCAAAGCAGTTTGACACATACAACAACACAGAGTTACACATGGAGTAAAACAAACATACAGTCAATAATACAGTAGAAAAATAAGTCTATATACAATGTGAGCAAATGAGGTGAGATATGGGAGGTAAAGGCAAAAAAAGGCCATGGTGGCGAAGTAAATACAATATAGCAAGTAAAACACTGGAATGGTAGATTTGCAGTGGAAGAATGTGCAAAGTAGAAAGAGAAATAATGGGGTGCAAAGGAGCAAAATAAATAAATAAATACAGTAGGGGAATAGGTAGTTGTTTGGGCTAAATTATAGATGGGCTATGTACAGGTGCAGTAATCTGTGAGCTGCTCTGACAGCTGGTGCTTAAAGCTAGTGAGGGAGATAAGTGTTTCCAGTTTGAGATTTTTGTAGTTCGTTCCAGTCATTGGCAGCAGAGAACTGGAAGGAGAGGCGGCCAAAGGAGGAATTGGCTTTGGGGGTGACCAGAGAGATATACCTGCTGGAGCGCGTGCTACAGGTGGGTGCTGCTATGGTGACCAGCGAGCTGAGATAAGGGGGGACTTTACCGAGCAGGGTCTTGTAGATGACCTGGTGCCAGTGGGTTTGGCGACGAGTTGCTGTGGAGCGTGCAGTGCTGTTGACCGAGGTAGGGGTAGCCAGGTGGAAAGCATGGCCAGCTGTAGAAAAATGCTTATTGAAATTCTCAATTATAGTGGATTTATCGGTGGTGACAGTGTTTCCTAGCCTCAGTGCAGTGGGCAGCTGGGAGGAGGTGTTCTTATTCTCCATGGACTTTACAGTGTCCCAGAACTTTTTTGAGTTTGTGTTGCAGGAAGCAAATTTCTGCTTGAAAAAGATAGCCTTGGCTTTTCTAATTGCCTGTGTATATTGGTTTCAAACTTCCCTGAAAAGTTGCATATCACGGGGGCTGTTCGATGCTAATGCAGAACGCCATAGGATGTTTTTGTGTTGGTTAAGGGCAGTCAGGACTGGAGAGAACCAAGGTCTATATCTGTTCCTGGTTCTACATTTCTTGAATGGGGCATGCTTATTTAAGATGGTGAGGAAGGCATTTAAAAAAAATAACCAGGCATCCTTTACTGACGGGATGAGGTCAATATCCTTCCAGGATACCCGGGCCAGGTCGATTAGAAAGGCCTGCTCGCTGAAGTGTTTCAGGGAGCGTTTGACAGTAATGAGTGGAGGTCGTTTGACCGCAGACCCATTACGGACGCAGGCAATGAGGCAGTGATCGCTGAGATCTTGGTTGAAAACAGCAGAGGTGTATTTAGAGGGCAAGTTGGTTAGGATGATATCTATGAGGGTGCCCGTGTTTACGGCTTTGGGGTGGTACCTGGTAGGTTCATTGATCATTTCTGTGAGATTGAGGGCATCACGCTTAGATTGTAGGATGGCTGGGGTGTTAAGCATATCCCAGTTTAGGTCACCTAGCAGCACGAGCTCTGAAGATAGATGGGGGGCAATCAGTTCACATATGGTCTCCAGAGCACAGCTGGGGGCAGAGGGTGGTCTATGGCAGGCGGCAACGGTGAGAGACTTGTTTTTAGAGAGGTGGATTTTTAAAAGTAGAAGTTCAAATTGTTTGGGTACAGACCTGGATAGTAGGACAGAACTCTACAAGCTATCTCTGCAGTAGATTGCAACACCGCCCCCTTTGGCTTTCTATCTTGTCTGAAAATGTTGTAGTTAGGGATGGAGGTTTCAGAGTTTTCGGTGGTCTTCCTAAGCCAGGATTCAGACACGGCTAGGACATCCGGTTTGGCAGAGTGTGCTAAAGCAGTAAATAAAACAAACTTAGGGAGGAGGCTTCTAATGTTAACATGCATGAAACCAAGGCTATTACGGTTACAGAAGTCATCAAAAGAGAGCGCCTGGGGAATAGGAGTGGAGCTAGTCACTGCAGGGCCTGGAATCACCTCTACATCACCAGAGGAACAGAGGAGGAGTAGGATAAGGGTATGGCTAAAAGCTATGAGAATTGGTCGTCTAGGACGTCCGGAACAAAGAGTAAAAGGAGCAGGTTTCTGGGCGCGATAGAATAGACTCAAGGAATAATGTACAGACAAAGGTATGGTAGGATGTGAATAGAGTGGAGGTAAACCTAGGCATTTGTAACAGTATAACTTTAGTACCGTCCCCTCGCCCCGACACGGGCGCGAACCAGGGACCCTCTGCACACATCAACAACAGTCGCCCACGAAGCGTCGTTACCCATCGCTCCACAAAAGCCGCGGCCCTTGCAGAGCAAGGGGAAACCCTACTTAAGTCTCAGAGCAAGTGACGTAACTGATTGAAATGCTAGTAGCGCGTACCCGCTAACTAGCTAGCCATTTCACATCCGTTACACTCACCCCCCTTTCAACCTCCTCCTTTTCCGCAGCAACCAGTGATCCGGGTCACGGCACCAATGTAACAGTATAACTTTAGTACCGTCCCCTCGCCCCGACACGGGCGCGAACCAGGGACCCTCTGCACACATCAACAACAGTCGCCCACGAAGCGTCGTTACCCATCGCTCCACAAAAGCCGCAGCCCTTGCAGAGCAAGGGGAAACCCTACTTAAGTCTCAGAGCAAGTGACGTAACTGATTGAAATGCTAGTAGCGCGTACCCGCTAACTAGCTAGCCATTTCACATCCGTTACACTCACCCCCCTTTCAACCTCCTCCTTTTCCGCAGCAACCAGTGATCCGGGTCACGGCACCAATGTAACAGTATAACTTTAGTACCGTCCCCTCGCCCCGACACGGGCGCGAACCAGGGACCCTCTGCACACATCAACAACAGTCACCCACGAAGCGTCGTTACCCATCGCTCCACAAAAGCCGCGGCCCTTGCAGAGCAAGGGGAAACCCTACTTAAGTCTCAGAGCAAGTGACGTAACTGATTGAAATGCTAGTAGCGCGTACCCGCTAACTAGCTAGCCATTTCACATCCGTTACACATTGAGTGATGATGAGAGAGATATTGTCTCTAGAAATATCATTGAAACCAGGTGATGTCATCGCATGTTTGGATGGTGGAACTGAAAGGTTGGATAAGGTATACTGAGCAGGGCCAGAGGCTCTACAATGAAATAAGCCAATAAACACTAACCAGAACAGCAATGGACAAGGCATATTGACATTAAGGAGAGGCATGACCCAGAACAGGAAATACCAGCTCAATAAGGGATCATAGCTTTCACCTGGATTCAGGGACAGAGTGTTGCTAATGTTTTGTCCACTCAGTCTACATCACAAGGATGTGGTAGCAATGGTGATGTTAAATACTTCTCCGGTCGTTTTTGAAGACCTGATATTCTGCGCAGCGCAAGACGAGATGTAGGCCAATGTCATAGGCCTATCATCAACCAATCACATTTCTCAAATCCTTTCGGGCTAAAATCCAGCTAAACCTGGAGAAGACAGTTTGGCCTAACCAAGTGGCTAGCTTCCTGTCTGGAAGCATGGTTTCATCTGCTCCTACAGTCTTTCTTCGGTACTGCAGTCTAACTTCCATAGACGGCCTCATAGAGAAGTCAGATTAGAAAATTCCCAACGAAATATCCATTGAAATATTCAAATAATTGTTGCTCTGGTAGATTTTTATTAGTTATTCATCACTCAACGAAAGATGTAACATTTTATATTCATCCAATGTCTGCCATGTTATTTGGATGACTTGATGACATCATCACTGCTCGCGCTGCTCCCTGTGTGCAAGTGAGTTGGGCTGTGTAAACCGGATGCAACCAGGATATAGACGGTCCATGAATCAACGTATGTGAAAGCGAGTATATTCCGTTGAAAACAGAGGTCGGACATCAGTTATTTCATAAATCAGTGGGTCTAACTACGGAACGCTTCTGAAGAAGAGTTACAAAAGTACACAGCTGTATTAGACCGAAAAATATAAGTTAATTTAGCTAGGCCATCATTGTAAATCAAAATGTGTTCTTAACTTACATGCCTAGTTAAATAAAGGTTAAATAAAGGTTAAATAAATAAATAATTTGTCAAGCTTGTGAGGCTCTCCAGGCTTGTTAGTTTCTCATTCAACATATTTGCTCCTACTTCACTTAATCCCGTTTTAAAAGACTTCCTGTTTACATTCCCTGAGACCAACCAGAATGTTTTCCTAATCACATATTCCCAGATAAAACAGCCACATCCTGCTACTAGTCACTTTCTCCCAATGCCTGCCTTACATGTACAAATCTACCTGAAATTCTCCCTGCACATTATAGATGTGGTAATGGCAATTACCATATTATATATATACCACATTATATAGCTTCATCTCTTATTTCATGTTTCTTGTGTTTTCTTGATTATATTTTAATATTGATTACTGCACTGTTGGGTAGAGCTTGCGAGTTATTAAGCATTTCACAGTGCATGAGACAATACAACTTTAATATGTGGTCTCTCATTTCTGCATTACCAAATTTTGCGCGAGGCAAAAGAGTAGGCTACGATTACGTCGCTCTGCCACTTCTCACAGTGGTGCTCGTTTAATAAAGTCAGATCAAAGCTGAATCAATGTCTTGGAAGATCACATCATTATTTATTAGTATTTTACATAACACAACCAAATATAATAGCATAGTATAACGTTACTGTCACACCAAAAACACCACCTCATTTCTTATTTTAGGATGGTTAGCCGAATAGTCCCCTCCAAAATATAACGTGGTCAAAACTGAACAGCGCACGCCACTAGGCCCGAATGTGCTTTGATTAAAACATAAAACAGGAAAGCTCTATAGTTAACACCATCTGCTCTAACTGAAACACCAAACAGTCATTCAACAAAATCTAAATTCCTGTTCACATGAATCTGATGGAGATCAAATGATTGACATGCAGACACAGTTTGTATATTTCACTGGAAAAACGTGAACAATTATAATACACGCTTGACAGTGATGAAGGCCTATAGGTATGCCTAACTTGCCGTTTGAGTGTACTACAAATAGAAAATGATCTTGAAACAATATGTGTGGGTATCGGCAGACGTCATGATATATTACTGCTGTACAACAGGCTTCATCTGTTGGTACAACCTTAGAGAATGATGCACCTAAAACACGATCACTGCAACATGCGTGGGTAGGGGGGTTTCTTTGGGCTACACCGTCCTTCGAATGTCCCGCAGAATCATCCTGTTGTCCTGCATTTGGGTATTTTAAATGTGGTCACTCTAGAGAGAGCGTGCGAGCATGACAGAAAGAGAGAAAGAGAGAGAGAGGAAGAGAGAGATGGAGAGCGAGAGAGAAGGAGGAGAGTAAGAGAGAGAGGAAGAGAGAGATTGAGAGAGAGAGAGAGAGAGAGGGAAGGAGGAGAGGAAGAGAGAGAGAGGAAGACAGAGAGGAAGAGAGAGATGGAGAGGAGGAGAGGAAGAGAGAGATTGAGAGAGAGAGAGTGAAGGAGGAGAGGAAGAGAGAGAGAGAGAGAGAGAGAGAGAGAGAGAGAGAGAGAGAGAGAGATCTGCCGTAGGCAGACATGGCTCTCAAGAGAAGACAGGCTATGTGCACACTGCCCACAAAATGAGGTGGAAACTGAGCTGCACTTCCTAACCTCCTGCCCAATGTATGACCATATTAGAGAGACATATTTCCCTCAGATTACACAGATCCACAAAGAATTCGAAAACAAATCCAATTTTGATAAACTCCCATATCTACTGGGTGAAATTCCACAGTGTGCCATCACAGCAGCAAGATTTGTGACCTGTTGCCACAAGAAAAGGGCAACCAGTGAAGAACAAACACCACTGTAAATACAACCCATATTTATGTTTATTTATTTTAACTTGTGTGCTTTAACCATTTGTACATTGTTACAACACTGCATATATATAATATGACATTTGTAATGTCTTTATTGTTTTGAAACTTCTGTATGTGTAATGTTTACTGTTCATTTTTATTGTTTATTTGACTTTTGTATATTACCTACCTCACTTGCTTTGGCAATGTTAACACATGTTTCCCATGCCAATAAAGCCCCTTGAATTGAATTGAATTGAATTGAGAGAGAGAGAGAGAGAGAGAGAGAGAGAGAGAGAGAGAGGTAGAGGTAGAGGTAGAGGTAGAGAGGTAGAGATAGAGAGGGAGGTAAGGAAGAGAAGGAGGTAAGGAAGAGAAGGAGGTAAGGAAGAGAAGTGGAAGAGAGAGAGACAGACATAGAGAGAGAGGTAGAGGTAGAGGTAGTGGTAGAGAAGTGGAAGAGAGAGGGGGCAGGATAAGGAAAGAGGCATTATCAAGTCAAACACCCACAGACTTCATAATGATCATGTATGTAACAGGCCTAACTATGACACAACAGCCAAGAAAATAGTTTGTGATGTAACAGGTCCAACAACAGACCCCGTAACACAGACTCAACAACATACTGTAACACCCAGCCCACTCGTCAATTCACACTTGATGACAGACACAGAACACCACACCTACGGTTCATATCCGTTCAGTCATAAAAGCAGACGCTACACCCACACAATGGATCAGGAACAAGAGAAAGATGGAGAGAAAGAGAAATGGAGGGAGGAACAAGAGAAAGATGGAGAGAAAGAGAAATGGAGGGAGGAACAAGAGAAAGATGGAGAGAAAGAGAAATGGAGGGAGGAACAAGAGAAAGATGGAGAGAAAGAGAAATGGAGGGAGGAACAAGAGAAAGATGGAGAGAAAGAGAAATGGAGGGAGGAACAAGAGAAAGATGGAGAGAAAGAGAAATGGAGGGAGGAACAAGAGAAAGATGGAGAGAAAGAGAAATGGAGGGAGGAACAAGAGAAAGATGGAGAGAAAGAGAAATGGATCAGGAACAAGAGAAAGATGGAGAGAAAGAGAAATGGAGGGAGGAACAAGAGAAAGATGGAGAGAAAGAGAAATGGAGGGAGGAACAAGAGAAAGATGGAGAGAAAGAGAAATGGATCAGGAACAAGAGAAAGATGGAGAGAAAGAGAAATGGAGGGAGGAACAAGAGAAAGATGGAGAGAAAGAGAAATGGAGGGAGGAACAAGAGAAAGATGGAGAGAAAGAGAAATGGATCAGGAACAAGAGAAAGATGGAGAGAAAGAGAAATGGAGGGAGGAACAAGGATCAATGATGATAGCAGACATAACAAACACAAGCTTAGGGACAATAACAACGACCAATAGCAGACTGGTAGCTAAGTGGGAGTGACCAATAGCAGACTGGTAGCTAAGTGGGAGTGACCAATAGCAGACTGGTAGCTAAGTGGGAGTGACCAATAGCAGACTGGTAGCTAAGTGGGAGTGACCAATAGCAGACTGGTAGCTAAGTGGGAGTGACCAATAGCAGACTGGTAGCTAAGTGGGTGTGACCAATAGCAGACTGGTAGCTAAGTGGGAGTGACCAATAGCAGACTGGTAGCTAAGTGGGTGTGACCAATAGGGGACTGGTAGCTAAGTGGGTGTGACCAATAGGGGACTGGTAGCTAAGTGGGAGTGACCAATAGCAGACTGGTAGCTAAGTGGGAGTGACCAATAGCAGACTGGTAGCTAAGTGGGAGTGACCAATAGCAGACTGGTAGCTAAGTGGGAGTGACCAATAGCAGACTGGTAGCTAAGTGGGTGTGACCAATAGCAGACTGGTAGCTAAGTGGGAGTGACCAATAGCAGACTGGTAGCTAAGTGGGTGTGACCAATAGGGGACTGGTAGCTAAGTGGGTGTGACCAATAGGGGACTGGTAGCTAAGTGGGAGTGACCAATAGGGGACTGGTAGCTAAGTGGGTGTGACCAATAGCGGACTGGTAGCTAAGTGGGTGTGACCAATAGGGGACTGGTAGCTAAGTGGGTGTGACCAATAGGGGACTGGTAGCTAAGTGGAAGTGACCAATAGGGGACTGGTAGCTAAGTGGGTGTGACCAATAGCGGACTGGTAGCTAAGTGGAAGTGACCAATAGGGGACTGGTAGCTAAGTGGGTGTGACCAATAGCGGACTGGTAGCTAAGTGGGTGTGACCAATAGCAAACTGGTAGCTCAGTGGCTGTAACCAATAGGAGGATGGTGTTCTAGGTGTGGTTTTCGATAGATGACAGGGTCAAGGCTGTTAGCGGACACACACACACACACACACACACACACACACACACACACACACACACACACACACACACACACACACACACACACACACACACACACACACACACACACACACACACACACACACACACACACACACACACACACTGAGATGTAGGGATGAAACGGTTACCGGTTTCACTGTCAAATTCCCCACAGTTAGTATTACCGTTTCAAATGTTAATGATCATTAAAACCGTGTTTGTTTACCGCAGGTTTGAAAAACTCAAGGTAAATAGTGTCCAGCATCAACCAAAGTTATCAACAGTCTGACTCAGACGCAGCAACGTGGGTTTTGTTTTGTGTGAAAACATGGCGGAAGGCAGTGACGGCGCTCGGGAGATTTTTCAGCCTTTCTAAGAGGACCAAATCTGAAGTGTGGTCGTATTTTGGGTTTTACAAGAGTGCTGAGGGAAACTTAATCGAAGATGGTCACCCTGTCTGCAGAACATGCAACACCCGCTACTTTATAGCGAATGCAAGGTAAGTTCACTTTTAGCTCAATGCATGATGTGGGGACTTTGGAATGGGGGAAAATGTCATGGTTTGTCTGTCTAACTTGCTAATAGCTTGTCAATAATGTAAACTGAAGCTTTCAGTGTTACCTACTGTTGTAAAAACACTACCCGTTGTTCTGCTGCTGTTTGAGTCGTGTGTCTTCAGACTCTATTCGCCCATTGCACACGATAACACCTTATGTAGTTTAGTCACCCAACCAACATATTTTGTTCATTTAAAATCCGGTAGTCATCGACTTGATTTTAAAAGTGTTCCAACAGGAGAAACACAATAGACTCCTCCTATACAAGACTCCTATACAAGACTCCTATACAAGAGTCCTATACAAGACTCCTATACAAGACTCCTATACAAGACTCCTATACAAGACTCCTATACAAGACTCCTATACAAGACTTCTGTATTTATGTCAATTGTTGGGCTCATTGCAATGACTATCACTGTCTACTTCAGAGTCAATTGTATTTATGTAAATTGTGCAAGGGGTCATTGCATATACTCAAATGCAACACTGTGTGTGTGTGTGTGTGTGTGTGTGTGTGTGTGTGTGTGTGTGTGTGTGTGTGTGTGTGTGTGTGTGTGTGTGTGTGTGTGTGTGCGTGCGTGCGTGCGTGCGTGCGTGCGTGCGTGCGTGCGTGCGTGCGTGCGTTCGTGCGTGAATAATAATAACAATAATTATAATGTAACAACACCAATAATAATAATAATAATAATAATAATAATACATTTGCTATTCCCTTGTTTACAGAGTGGACGTGCAGCAGGCAAACCCAGTGATGCTACTGGTCCATCCTCATCTACAGTGGTGACACAGACACTCCAGCAAGCATTTAAAATGCAGGCTGCTTATGCTTCCACATCAAAAAATGCTCAAGACCTCACTGCAGCCCTTTCATATTACATTACAAAGGACATGATTCCCTTTCATATTGTTGAGAGGCCTGGCTTTCTGAGGCTGATGAAGGCTCCCGTGCCTCACTAAAAAGTGCCATCACAAAAAGGATTTTCCAAGACTGAAATCCCAAACCTGTACAACCAGGTTAAAGCTGATGTTGGAAAAAGTTTGGCTCAAGGCACATGGTTTTCTGCAACTACTGACCTCTGGACCAGTGAAAGTGAGGGTGGTCAACCCTACATCAGCTTCACTATCCTTTACCTCACCCCAGACTGGCCCCTGGACCCCTGGGGTGGTCAACCCTACATCAGGTTCACTATCCTTTACCTCACCCCAGACTGGCCCCTGGACCCCTGGGGTGGTCAACCCTACATCAGCTTCACTATCCATTACCTCACCCCAGACTGGCCCCTGGACCCCTGGGGTGGTCAACCCTACATCAGCTTCACTATCCATCACCTCACCCCAGACTGGCCCCTGGACCCCTGGGGTGGTCAACCCTACATCAGCTTCACTATCCATTACCTCACCCCAGACTGGCCCCTGGACCCCTGGGGTGGTCAACCCTACATCAGCTTCACTATCCATTACCTCACCCCAGACTGGCCCCTGGACCCCTGGGGTGGTCAACCCTACATCAGCTTCACTATCCATTACCTCACCCCAGACTGGCCCCTGGACCCCTGGGGTGGTCAACCCTACATCAGCTTCACTATCCATCACCTCACCCCAGACTGGCCCCTGGACCCCTGGGGTGGTCAACCCTACATCAGCTTCACTATCCATCACCTCACCCCAGACTGGCCCCTGGACCCCTGGGGTGGTCAACCCTACATCAGCTTCACTATCCATCACCTCACCCCAGACTGGCCCCTGGACCCCTGGGGTGGTCAACCCTACATCAGCTTCACTATCCATCACCTCACCCCAGACTGGCCCCTGGACCCCTGGGGTGGTCAACCCTACATCAGCTTCACTATCCATCACCTCACCCCAGACTGGCCCCTGGACCCCTGGGGTGGTCAACCCTACATCAGCTTCACTATCCATCACCTCACCCCAGACTGGCCCCTGGACCCCTGGGGTGGTCAACCCTACATCAGCTTCACTATCCATCACCTCACCCCAGACTGGCCCCTGGACCCCTGGGGTGGTCAACCCTACATCAGCTTCACTATCCATCACCTCACCCCAGACTGGCCCCTGGACCCCTGGGGTGGTCAACCCTACATCAGCTTCACTATCCATTACCTCACCCCAGACTGGCCCCTGGACCCCTGGGGTGGTCAACCCTACATCAGCTTCACTATCCATCACCTCACCCCAGACTGGCCCCTGGACCCCTGGGGTGGTCAACCCTACATCAGCTTCACTATCCATCACCTCACCCCAGACTGGCCCCTGGACCCCTGGGGTGGTCAACCCTACATCAGCTTCACTATCCATCACCTCACCCCAGACTGGCCCCTGGACCCCTGGGGTGGTCAACCCTACATCAGCTTCACTATCCATCACCTCACCCCAGACTGACCCCTGGACCAGTGAAAGCGGGGTGGTCAACCCTACATCAGCTTCACTATCCATCACCTCACCCCAGACTGGCCCCTGGACCCCTGGGGTGGTCAACCCTACATCAGCTTCACTATCCATCACCTCACCCCAGACTGGCCCCTGGACCCCTGGGGTGGTCAACCCTACATCAGCTTCACTATCCATCACCTCACCCCAGACTGGCCCCTGGACCCCTGGGGTGGTCAACCCTACATCAGCTTCACTATCCATCACCTCACCCCAGACTGGCCCCTGGACCCCTGGGGTGGTCAACCCTACATCAGCTTCACTATCCATCACCTCACCCCAGACTGGCCCCTGGACCCCTGGGGTGGTCAACCCTACATCAGCTTCACTATCCATCACCTCACCCCAGACTGGCCCCTGGACCCCTGGGGTGGTCAACCCTACATCAGCTTCACTATCCATCACCTCACCCCAGACTGGCCCCTGGACCCCTGGGGTGGTCAACCCTACATCAGCTTCACTATCCATCACCTCACCCCAGACTGGCCCCTGGACCCCTGGGGTGGTCAACCCTACATCAGCTTCACTATCCATCACCTCACCCCAGACTGGCCCCTGGACCCCTGGGGTGGTCAACCCTACATCAGCTTCACTATCCATCACCTCACCCCAGACTGGCCCCTGGACCCCTGGGGTGGTCAACCCTACATCAGCTTCACTATCCATCACCTCACCCCAGACTGGCCCCTGGACCCCTGGGGTGGTCAACCCTACATCAGCTTCACTATCCATCACCTCACCCCAGACTGGCCCCTGGACCCCTGGGGTGGGTAACCCTACATCAGCTTCACTATCCATCACCTCACCCCAGACTGGCCCCTGGACCCCTGGGGTGGTCAACCCTACATCAGCTTCACTATCCATCACCTCACCCCAGACTGGCCCCTGGACCCCTGGGGTGGTCAACCCTACATCAGCTTCACTATCCATCACCTCACCCCAGACTGGCCCCTGGACCCCTGGGGTGGTCAACCCTACATCAGCTTCACTATCCATTACCTCACCCCAGACTGGCCCCTGGACCCCTGGGGTGGTCAACCCTACATCAGCTTCACTATCCATCACCTCACCCCAGACTGGCCCCTGGACCCCTGGGGTGGTCAACCCTACATCAGCTTCACTATCCATCACCTCACCCCAGACTGGCCCCTGGACCCCTGGGGTGGTCAACCCTACATCAGCTTCACTATCCATCACCTCACCCCAGACTGGCCCCTGGACCCCTGGGGTGGTCAACCCTACATCAGCTTCACTATCCATCACCTCACCCCAGACTGACCCCTGGACCAGTGAAAGCGGGGTGGTCAACCCTACATCAGCTTCACTATCCATCACCTCACCCCAGACTGGCCCCTGGACCCCTGGGGTGGTCAACCCTACATCAGCTTCACTATCCATCACCTCACCCCAGACTGGCCCCTGGACCCCTGGGGTGGTCAACCCTACATCAGCTTCACTATCCATCACCTCACCCCAGACTGGCCCCTGGACCCCTGGGGTGGTCAACCCTACATCAGCTTCACTATCCATCACCTCACCCCAGACTGGCCCCTGGACCCCTGGGGTGGTCAACCCTACATCAGCTTCACTATCCATCACCTCACCCCAGACTGGCCCCTGGACCCCTGGGGTGGTCAACCCTACATCAGCTTCACTATCCATCACCTCACCCCAGACTGGCCCCTGGACCCCTGGGGTGGTCAACCCTACATCAGCTTCACTATCCATCACCTCACCCCAGACTGGCCCCTGGACCTCTGGGGTGGTCAACCCTACATCAGCTTCACTATCCATCACCTCACCCCAGACTGGCCCCTGGACCCCTGGGGTGGTCAACCCTACATCAGCTTCACTATCCATCACCTCACCCCAGACTGGCCCCTGGACCCCTGGGGTGGTCAACCCTACATCAGCTTCACTATCCATCACCTCACCCCAGACTGGCCCCTGGACCCCTGGGGTGGTCAACCCTACATCAGCTTCACTATCCATCACCTCACCCCAGACTGGCCCCTGGACCCCTGGGGTGGGTAACCCTACATCAGCTTCACTATCCATCACCTCACCCCAGACTGGCCCCTGGACCCCTGGGGTGGTCAACCCTACATCAGCTTCACTATCCATCACCTCACCCCAGACTGGCCCCTGGACCCCTGGGGTGGTCAACCCTACATCAGGTTCACTATCCATCACCTCACCCCAGACTGGCCCCTGGACCCCTGGGGTGGTCAACCCTACATCAGCTTCACTATCCATCACATCACCCCAGACTGGCCCCTGGACCCCTGGGGTGGTCAACCCTACATCAGCTTCACTATCCATCACCTCACCCCAGACTGGCCCCTGGACCCCTGGGGTGGTCAACCCTACATCAGCTTCACTATCCATCACCTCACCCCAGACTGGCCCCTGGACCCCTGGGGTGGTCAACCCTACATCAGCTTCACTATCCATCACCTCACCCCAGACTGGCCCCTGGACCCCTGGGGTGGTCAACCCTACATCAGCTTCACTATCCATCACCTCACCCCAGACTGGCCCCTGGACCCCTGGGGTGGTCAACCCTACATCAGCTTCACTATCCATCACCTCACCCCAGACTGGCCCCTGGACCCCTGGGGTGGTCAACCCTACATCAGCTTCACTATCCATCACCTCACCCCAGACTGGCCCCTGGACCCCTGGGGTGGTCAACCCTACATCAGCTTCACTATCCATCACCTCACCCCAGACTGGCCCCTGGACCCCTGGGGTGGTCAACCCTACATCAGCTTCACTATCCATCACCTCACCCCAGACTGGCCCCTGGACCCCTGGGGTGGTCAACCCTACATCAGCTTCACTATCCATCACCTCACCCCAGACTGGCCCCTGGACCCCTGGGGTGGTCAACCCTACATCAGCTTCACTATCCATCACCTCACCCCAGACTGGCCCCTGGACCCCTGGGGTGGGTAACCCTACATCAGCTTCACTATCCATCACCTCACCCCAGACTGGCCCCTGGACCCCTGGGGTGGTCAACCCTACATCAGCTTCACTATCCATCACCTCACCCCAGACTGGCCCCTGGACCCCTGGGGTGGTCAACCCTACATCAGGTTCACTATCCATCATCTCACCCCAGACTGGCCCCTGGACCCCTGGGGTGGTCAACCCTACATCAGCTTCACTATCCATCACATCACCCCAGACTGGCCCCTGGACCCCTGGGGTGGTCAACCCTACATCAGCTTCACTATCCATCACCTCACCCCAGACTGGCCCCTGGACCCCTGGGGTGGTCAACCCTACATCAGCTTCACTATCCATCACCTCACCCCAGACTGGCCCCTGGACCCCTGGGGTGGTCAACCCTACATCAGCTTCACTATCCATCACCTCACCCCAGACTGGCCCCTGGACCCCTGGGGTGGTCAACCCTACATCAGCTTCACTATCCATCACCTCACCCCAGACTGACCCCTGGACCAGTGAAAGCGGGGTGGTCAACCCTACATCAGCTTCACTATCCATCACCTCACCCCAGACTGGCCCCTGGACCCCTGGGGTGGTCAACCCTACATCAGCTTCACTATCCATCACCTCACCCCAGACTGGCCCCTGGACCCCTGGGGTGGTCAACCCTACATCAGCTTCACTATCCATCACCTCACCCCAGACTGGCCCCTGGACCCCTGGGGTGGTCAACCCTACATCAGCTTCACTATCCATCACCTCACCCCAGACTGGCCCCTGGACCCCTGGGGTGGTCAACCCTACATCAGCTTCACTATCCATCACCTCACCCCAGACTGGCCCCTGGACCCCTGGGGTGGTCAACCCTACATCAGCTTCACTATCCATTACCTCACCCCAGACTGGCCCCTGGACCCCTGGGGTGGTCAACCCTACATCAGCTTCACTATCCATCACCTCACCCCAGACTGGCCCCTGGACCCCTGGGGTGGTCAACCCTACATCAGCTTCACTATCCATCACCTCACCCCAGACTGGCTACTGGACCCCTGGGGTGGTCAACCCTACATCAGCTTCACTATCCATTACCTCACCCCAGACTGGCCCCTGGACCCCTGGGGTGGTCAACCCTACATCAGCTTCACTATCCATTACCTCACCCCAGACTGGCCCCTGGACCCCTGGGGTGGTCAACCCTACATCAGCTTCACTATCCATTACCTCACCCCAGACTGGCCCCTGGACCCCTGGGGTGGTCAACCCTACATCAGCTTCACTATCCATCACCTCACCCCAGACTGGCCCCTGGACCCCTGGGGTGGTCAACCCTACATCAGCTTCACTATCCATCACCTCACCCCAGACTGGCCCCTGGACCCCTGGGGTGGTCAACCCTACATCAGCTTCACTATCCATCACCTCACCCCAGACTGGCCCCTGGACCCCTGGGGTGGTCAACCCTACATCAGCTTCACTATCCATCACCTCACCCCAGACTGGCCCCTGGACCCCTGGGGTGGTCAACCCTACATCAGCTTCACTATCCATCACCTCACCCCAGACTGGCCCCTGGACCCCTGGGGTGGTCAACCCTACATCAGCTTCACTATCCATCACCTCACCCCAGACTGGCCCCTGGACCCCTGGGGTGGTCAACCCTACATCAGCTTCACTATCCATCACCTCACCCCAGACTGGCCCCTGGACCCCTGGGGTGGTCAACCCTACATCAGCTTCACTATCCATCACCTCACCCCAGACTGGCCCCTGGACCCCTGGGGTGGTCAACCCTACATCAGCTTCACTATCCATCACCTCACCCCAGACTGGCTACTGGACCCCTGGGGTGGTCAACCCTACATCAGCTTCACTATCCATTACCTCACCCCAGACTGGCCCCTGGACCCCTGGGGTGGTCAACCCTACATCAGCTTCACTATCCATTACCTCACCCCAGACTGGCCCCTGGACCCCTGGGGTGGTCAACCCTACATCAGCTTCACTATCCATCACCTCACCCCAGACTGACCCCTGGACCAGTGAAAGCGGGGTGGTCAACCCTACATCAGCTTCACTATCCATCACCTCACCCCAGACTGGCCCCTGGACCCCTGGGGTGGTCAACCCTACATCACCTTCACTATCCATCACCTCACCCCAGACTGGCCCCTGGACCCCTGGGGTGGTCAACCCTACATCAGCTTCACTATCCATCACCTCACCCCAGACTGGCCCCTGGACCCCTGGGGTGGTCAACCCTACATCAGCTTCACTATCCATCACCTCACCCCAGACTGGCCCCTGGACCCCTGGGGTGGTCAACCCTACATCAGCTTCACTATCCATCACCTCACCCCAGACTGGCCCCTGGACCCCTGGGGTGGTCAACCCTACATCAGCTTCACTGTCCATCACCTCACCCCAGACTGGCAACTGGACCCCTGGGGTGGTCAACCCTACATCAGCTTCACTATCCATCACCTCACCCCAGACTGGCAACTGGAATCAAACTGCCTGGAAACACTGTTCTTCCAGGAAGAACTGGGAATATTCTGGAAGAGGGGGGGGGGGGGGGGGGGTCAACTTCCCAGAACTGTGGCTTGGCTGCTTTGGCCATAATTTGAACCGGACCATCTCAAAGGCTCTGAAAATTCAGAGAGTTGACACAGCAGTCAAGGCCTGCCGTCATCTGGTCCAAGGCTTCTCACGGAGCTGGAAGAGAAGGAGAGAACTGAGAGAAAAGCAAGTTGCCCTCAACATGCCACAGAAGGCTCTGATCCATGACAACACTGGCTGGAGAAAGAGGAACATGGCATCTGATGCCCAAAGGTGCCGACATAAGTGTCATGGAGCAACTGTGCCAGCTCCTTGAACCTCTGAGCAAGTTTACAGATGCACTTTCCTCAGAGACACGAGTGACACTGTCAGCCCTTAACCTGTCCTGGACCACATCACCCGTGATGTTCTGGTGGAAAAGGATACGGAGCCATCCTGACCAAGGAGATGGAAAGGGTAATGAGAGAAGACCTTAACAACAGATACACAGAGAAGACCTTAACAACAGATACACAGAGAAGACCTTAACAACAGATACACAGAGAAGACCTTAACAACAGATACACAGAGAAGACCTTAACAACAGATACACAGAGAAGACCTTAACAACAGATACACAGAGAAGACCTTAACAACAGATACACAGAGAAGACCTTAACAACAGATACACAGAGAAGACCTTAACAACAGATACACAGAGAAGGCCTTAACAACAGATACACAGAGAAGGCCTTAACAACAGATACAAAGAGAAGACCTTAACAACAGATACAAAGAGAAGACCTTAACAACAGATACACAGAGAAGACCTTAACAACAGATACACAGAGAAGACCTTAACAACAGATACACAGAGAAGGCCTTAACAACAGATACAAAGAGAAGACCTTAACAACAGATACAAAGAGAAGACCTTAACAACAGATACACAGAGAAGACCTTAACAACAGATACACAGAGAAGACCTTAACAACAGATACAAAGAGAAGACCTTAACAACAGATACACAGAGAAGGCCTTAACAACAGATACACAGAGAAGACCTTAACAACAGATACAAAGAGAAGACCTTAACAACAGATACACAGAGAAGACCTTAACAACAGATACAAAGAGAAGACCTTAACAACAGATACACAGAGAAGACCTTAACAACAGATACACAGAGAAGACCTTAACAACAGATACACAGAGAAGGCAAAGAGAGTCAAGCACATGGCTTGTTTTATTGACCCCCACTTCAAAAGGAGCTTTTTAGATGAGCCTGAGGCTGCAAAAGTTGACACTGACAGCTGTGTCCAGGAGGCCTTGAATCTGACAGCTGTGTCCAGGAGGCCTTGAAGCTGACAGCTGTGTCCAGGAGGCATTGAAGCTGACAGCTGTGTCCAGGAGGCCTTGAAGCTGACAGCTGTGTCCAGGAGGCCTTGAAGCTGACAGCTGTGTCCAGGAGGCCTTGAAGCTGACAGCTGTGTCCAGGAGGCATTGAAGCTGACAGCTGTGTCCAGGAGGCCTTGACGCTGACATCTGTGTCCAGGAGGCCTTGAAGCTGACAGCTGTGTCCAGGAGGCCTTGAAGCTGACAGCTGTGTCCAGGAGGCATTGAAGCTGACAGCTGTGTCCAGGAGGCCTTGAAGCTGACAGCTGTGTCCAGGAGGCCTTGAAGCTGGCAGCTGTGTCCAGGAGGCATTGAAGCTGACAGCTGTGTCCAGGAGGCCTTGAAGCTGACAGCTGTGTCCAGGAGGCCTTGAAGCTGACAGCTGTGTCCAGGAGGCCTTGAAGCTGGCAGCTGCACAAGTCAGGGATAAACCACAAAGCACCAGCAGCACCTCCACCACCCCCATAGCGGCATCGAAGGGGAAAGGCCTGGCTGGGTTGCTGAGAAACATTACCTCAACAAGGCAGCAGAGAGGTGAAGAGGCTCAGATTCCGACCTCCCCAGAAGACAGAGTGAAAGAAGAGATCAAGGTCTACCTGTCTCTGCCAACCATTCCAGCAGAAGAGGATCCCCTCGTGTGGTGGAAGGGCCATGCATCAGAGCTGCTTCACAACTACAGGACAAAATACAAACCCTCCAACCCAAAAAGGCCTGTGGTGTTGATGGTATCCTAAATGAAATGATAAAATATACAGACCACAAATTCTAATTGGCTATACTTAAACTCGTTAACTTAATCCTCAGCTCTGGCATCTTCCCCAATATTTGGAAACAAGGACCGATCACCCCAAATTCACAAAGTGGAGACAAATTTGACCAAAATAATTACCGTGGGATATGCATCAAAAGCAATATTGGGAAAATCTACTGCATTATCATTAACAGCAGACTCGTACATTTCCTCAGTGAAAACAATGTACTGAGCAAATGTCGAATTGGCTTTTTACAAAATGACTGTATGACACGTATTCACCCGGCACACCCTAATAGACAAACAAACAAACCAAAAGAAAGGCAAAGTCTTCTCATGCTTTGTTGATTTTTTAAAAAAGTGTTTGACTCCATTTGAAGTAACGGTCTGCTATACAAATTGATGGAATGTGATGTTGGGGGAAAAACATACGACATTGTAAAATTAATGTACACAAACAACAAGTGTGTGGTTCAATTTGGAAAAGAACACATATTTCCTTCCACAGGGCCGTGGGGTGAGACAGGGATGCAGCATAAGCCCCACCCTCTTCAACATATATATCAACGAATTGGTGAGGGCAGTAGAATAGTCTGCAGCACCCGGCCTCACCCTACTAGAATATGAAGTCAAATGTCTACTGTTTGCTGATGATCTGGTGCTTCTGTCCCCAACCTAGAAGGGCCTACAGCAGCACATAGATCTTCTGCACAGATTCTGTCAGACCTGGGCCCTGACAGTAAATCTCAGTAAGACCAAAATAATGGTGTTCCAAAAAAGGTCCAGTTGCAAGGACCACAAATACAAATTCAATCTAGAAACCATTGCCCTAGAGCACACAAAAAAACTATACATCTGCCTAAACATCAGCGCCACAGGTAACGATCTGAGACACAAGGCAAAAAAGACCTTCTAAGTCAATAAAATAACATAAAATTTGACATACCAATTAGGATCTGGCTAAAAGTACTTGGATCTGTTATATAACCCATTGCCCTTTATGGTTGTGAGGTCTGGGTTCTGCTCACCAACCAATAATTCAGAAAATGGGACAAACACTAAATTGAGACTCTGCATGCAGAATTCTGCATAAATATATTCCGTGTACAATGTAAAACACCAAATAATGCATGCAGAGCAGGATTAGGACGATACCCGCTAATTATCAAAATCCAGAAAGAGCCATTAAATAAATACAACCACCTGAAAGGAAGCGATTCCCAAACCTTCCATAACAAAGCCCTAACCTACAGAGAGATGAACCTGGAGAAGAGTCTCCTAAGAAAGCTGGTCCTGGGGCTCTGTTCACAAAACGTTTGACCCAAGTTAAACAGTTTAAAGGCAATGCTTCCAAATACTAATTGAGTGTATGTAACCTTCTGACCCACTGGGAATGTGATGAAATAAAACTGAAATAAATAATTCTCTCTACTATTATTCTGACATTTCACATTCTTAAAATAAAGTGGTGATCCTAACTGACCTAAGACAGGGAATTTTTACTAGGATTAAATGTCAGGAATTGTAAAAACTGAGTTTAAATGTACTTGGCTCAGGTGTATGTAAACTTCCGACTTCAACTTTATGTTGATTTATTTTCCCTTTTGTACTTTAACTACAACACTGTATATAACCATAATATGACATTTGAAATGTCTCTATTCCTTTGGAACTTTTGTGAGTGTAATGTTTACTGTTCATTTTTATTGTTTATTTAACTTTTGTTTATTTCCTTTTTCACTTGCTTTGGCAATGCAATATAAACATATGTTTCCCATGCCAATAAAGCTCTTCAATTGAATTGAAATTGAATTGAGAGAGAGAGAGACAGAGAGAGAGAGAGAGAAGAAAAAGAGAGACAGATGGAGTGAAACGAGAATAGTTTCATTTTTTTTAAAGCAGAAAGAGATGGAGGGAAAGAGAGAATCGATATTCCAAACACGGGAGTCTTCAGACCCATCGTCTTTGATGCAACTCTTGTGGAAAAAAGAGGAGATAAAAGGAGGAGTGAGTGAGAGGAGGGAAGGAGGGAGGAGGGAAGGAGGAAGGAGAGGAGACAGCTCCTCGTTCAGAACACACACTTGGTAAATAATGTGAAGTGTTACACACAAACGTTGTTGTTCTGTGACGGACCGTTTATTTTTCTTCTTCATTCTCTCAGATTCGATTTCAGGGCTTTATTGTCATGGGAAACATATGTTGACGTTGCCAAAGCAAGTAAATAGATCACACAAAAAAAGTCAAATAAACAATAACATTTTTACAGTAAACATTACACTCATAAATGTCCCAAAGGAACAGAAACATTTCAAATGTCATGTTATGACTATATACAAATGTCATGTTATGGCTATATACAAATGTCATGTTATGGCTATATACAAATGTCATGTTATGGCTATATACAAATGTCATGTCTCTCTCTCTCTCTCTCTCTCTCTCTCTCTCTCTCTCTCCTCCGTCCTTTGACTTTTCACCTGAATGTCTAATTGTGGAAGAAGGGAAGAGCAGAGTGGAGGAAAATGGAGATAAGGAAGAGGAAAGGAGGGGGAAAAAGGATAAGAGAGAGAAATGGAAGACAGCTCACTTGTTCTCTCTCTCTCTGTCTCTCTCTCTGTCTCTCTCTCTGTCTCTCTCTCTCTCTCTCTCTCTCTCTCTCTCTGTCTCTCTCTCTGTCTCTGTCTCTCTCTCTCTCTCTGTCTCTCTCTCTCTGTCTCTCTCTCTCTCTCTCTCTCTCTCTCTCTCTCTCTCTCTCTCTCTCTCTCTCGCTCTCTCTCTCTCTCTGCATTATACATATAATGTATATCTATGATATATATTTACCAATAGAATATGATACTTCTATTCATAACTCCGTCAGCGAGGATCCTAATCACTCTCATATCGTTATGGGAACATCACAAAGACAGGAAGGAAAGGAAGACATTTCATACAACTATAAGAAAACTCTTTAACTTGTCCAACTGTCTGCATAAGAAAAGTCAGGAAGCATTAAAGTGTGATGAGAAAAGTAGCTCTGTCAGAATGTTTGGAAACAAGCCACTATGGTCTGTACGTTCCTACAGTTCATGCTGTACTTAGTAATGGTTTGTTTTCGGCAGTGGGAGCTATAGAGAGGAAATCACTTCCTGATATGTTATGTGTCCACATAGGAGAGGGCTGTGGTATGGAAATCACTTCCTGATATGTTATGTGTTCCCATAGGAAAGGGCTGTGGTATGGAAATCACTTCCTGATATGCTCTGTGTCCCCATAGGAGAGGGCTGTGGTATGGAAATCACTTCCTGATATGCTCTGTGTCCCCATAGGAGAGGGCTGTGGTATGGAAATCACTTCCTGATATGCTCTGTGTCCCCATAGGAAAGGGCTGTGGTATGGAAATCACTTCCTGATATGCTCTGTGTCCCCATAGGAGAGGGCTGTGGTATGGAAATCACTTCCTGATATGCTCTGTGTCCCCATAGGAGAGGGCTGTGGTATGGAAATCACTTCCTGATATGCTCTGTGTCCCCATAGGAGAGGGCTGTGGTATGGAAATCACTTCCTGATATGCTCTGTGTCCCCATAGGAGAGGGCTGTAGTATGGAAATCACTTCCTGATATGCTCTGTGTCCCCATAGGAGAGGGCTGTAGAATGGAAAGTGATTCCACTGTGATATTCTGTGTCTTCAGTCCATTATAACAACATGTTCATCAGTGCTTCTCTCTGGGATCAGCAAGTAAAATATCCCCTGGCTTATTCTGACTAATTCTCAGAGCTGAGAGTGTGTGTGTGTGTGTGTGTGTGTGTGTGTGTGTGTGTGTGTGTGTGTGTGTGTGTGTGTGTGTGTGTGTGTGTGTGTGTGTGTGTGTGTGTGTGTGTGTGTGTGTGTGTGTGTGTGTGTGTGTGTGTGTGTGTGTGTGTGTGTGTACATTCTATGTATTCATTGCTGAGAGTGGCATGATAGGCTGAATATTCCCTCTGGCTGGCACTGCTAACTCCTAGATCTGTAGTGATACAGCAGAGGAATGGGCACTCGACACTGTCGTAGAAAATCACTTCAAATATAACTCTTACAAGAACTTTGTGAACTCAAATAAGATTTTTAATACAAATTGTATCACAATCTGGAATGTCCGCGGAACACACCCTTTCTCAGAACTCCAGCTACTCTATTTATCCACACATAGTATTCAAGCTTCCTACTTGTTCACGCCCAATAACGCCCATATCTGCTTTCAATTAGTTTATAATGGTGACCGGACCCTCCATCCTAGTGTGTCAGCATAATGTGTCAATGTACTCTTTGTTTTGTTTGCCTTTATTGGAATCAGCAGATTCAGCCCTATAGGCCTTCCTTTTAGAAGCAGCTGACTATGGATCCCTCTATCTTTAGTGTGTCAGCATAATGTGTCAATGTACTCTTTGTTTTGTTTGCCTTTATTGGAATCAGCAGATTCTGTCTTATAAACCTCTGTTTAGAAGCAGCTGACTATGAATCTCTTTATCATTAGTGTCAGGTCAGCAGACCATGTGTTCTCTCCCTTTCATTAGTGTCAGGTCAGCAGACCATGTGTCTAATTGTCCTAGGCATATTTCTCTGGTATGTGTCTTATTGAAATTGTCAGACTATATGTCTCTTCTACCATTAGCATCCAGTTGCCTTATGTTACTACTACAATCCCCCCTCTGGGGCTATGTAGCCACATAAATGATACAAATAAGACTTTGGGATAGTAAAAGAAAATACCTATGATAAACAAGAAAATACAAAAAATAAAAACAAAGTGAAGCATATAAACCAACTAGACCAAACATCTCCAATGTGAAATAGGAGTAAAAGATCTAATCAGAAACATAAAAAAAACAAAAACTAACTAGACCAAACATCTCCAATTGTCATAAGAGTAATAGATCAAATTTGGTATAAAAAATATAAGGATAAAATATTACATATTTGATGAAGCATGAGCGTGTAGGTACATAGCCTTGCCTGAGGTTATCTCAGTTATGTGAAAATCAAAATAATACAAGGAGTATAATAATAAATGAATAAGAAAAAAAATCAAAGACCTACATGCAGTTACAAAAGAAAATTGACACAACATCATTCTAAATTTAAGCATTTCAACATGATCCTCCCTCGCAGACACCTCTCTAATAAAGTGATATCAATGATATCAACCTTTGTTTAGAAGATTAAGGACATGGTCCATAGACACTTGTAACCGGAATACCCTTTGTTACCTAACATGTTTTTTTTGAAATTAACCTAGTTTTTAGAAGGCATAACTAGCTTTAATTAAAGGAAACCATATATATATTCATTGATATACATATCTAAAAATTCAACCAAACATACAGAAACACAAGGCCTTAAACAAAAATAGATATACTAAAATCCTTACATAGGAGCACAGTCCTCATCCTGACAGATTCTACAATCACCTCTTTGACATTTTGCGCAAAACACGGGGTCTCCGTGATGGTCATGGCCTTCCACATTAAATTTTGTGCACCACTTGCACTTATGGCGCAAATGACACTCTTTGTGGACATGTACCAGTAGACATTCGTCTGCATTTGGGAATACAGCATATACAGGCAGACCATCCTTACTGAAATCATGGCAAGCAGAACCACCTCCCGGCATCACTCCATAGAGACAGTTTGGATTGCCAAAGGGGCAGTCCAGAGGTCCACCAACTGCATTGCAAAGTTTTCCATATTTATTGGTATAATGGCCTGGGCTCCCAGGTACAGGATTAATTATCACTGGAGGGTCAGCACTCCTTACAGACATCTGTTTAACTGTTGTCTGGACCACAAGTGATTTTATCAAGGGTAAAACACAACAAAATACAAGACCCAGAGCCAATAACCCCCCACCCAGCACAATAGCCATCCTAGCAAACACAGCTCCCCACTTTCCTAATGTTAGATCCAACCAATCCCAAACATGAGAGTCAAACCCAGCATTAGCCTTAACCTCTGCTCGTAAACCTTTGAGTTTAGCCATAGCGATAGCGAAGGATCCATCAGTGTTATTGGGGATAAAGGTGCAACAGTCATCTCCAAACATAACACAAACTCCACCCTTCTCCGCTAATAGCCAATTGAGAGCCTGTCTGTTTTGCCAAGTCATTTTACTTGTAGCCTGTACCTGTTCCCCCAACGCTGTTAGAGCCGAGTCGGTATAGTTAATAAATCTCTGTTGGTTATAGTAAATATAATTAATCCACTCTAAATTCTTATTAGGTGTTATCCACAAAAAGATTGATTCAAATCCTGATTTAATCTCATCTCTTGCTTTGTACTCGTTAGGAACACCTCTAGGTTGGCCTATTGCATCCAAATAGACCTTGGGGTCAGACTCATATTCTCTTTTTACTCTATTTTTAGTATTTTGTTGCCTAGCATCACTAGGATCCCATTCAATTATAGTTATCCGTTGAATCAACCTAACTCTTGCACAGAGACCTGTCCATCCCTTTGGCAATGTTGCCCTTAATCTCTTTCCCCCACATATCCAGAAGAAATCTGCAACTACCTTGGTCTGTTCTTCATATGGTGCAATTAAGGGTAGTGCTAGAGTTTGATTTTGACAACTATCATGAATGACCACTTTTCCCACCCAACTTCCAGCTGCTTGATAAGTAGCCCTTCTTGGAGTGTCTGCATTCCATGTGGTATCCGTAGTTAAGTGCCATGTGATCTCGCATTGACCTTTAAACTTCCCCATCTCATTCTGTCCTTTTGTGCTGTTAAAACATTCATATGTTTGTTGATAATCTATCCGATATTTATGTGGGACCTCTAGCTTCTGTACTTCCATCCTTATATCCAATTCTTTACACCACTTTCCCCAACCAGTTTGATTGTAATACCGATGATAATATGGATTACCCAAATATGACAAACATTCAGCTGGGCAATAAGGCCTTTCTGGTCTACTCAAATGACAAAAGTTCTTATTAAAATCAGCACAGTCCTTGTAATCATAAGGACTTGGTACCACCACTAATTCTGTCAGCGGAGAGGGTGCACATAGTAAGCAATTTGTCAATTTTAATTTCATTGCTGTATATTGAGCCCATTCATACCATTCATTTCCTACTAATTTCTTCAATGATTTGTCCTTGTATAGTTCTGGGGTTAAAGCATCAGTTGGAGTCACATTGTCCTTTTCTCGAGGCAGATTGTTATTGTTTTTCAGAAAGTTCCAAATGTCAGTAAAAAACCCTTTTGGTTCTGATGCCTCAGGTTTCTTTGTGGGTACATTAGACTGTTTGTTAATAGCAATGGATGATACCTTGGTAGTAACCGCTGTAATCCTTGCAGCAGTTTCCACTGTTGTTGTCGTTTTAGTTATCACCAGCTCTTCCTGTTTAGGTATTGGCGTAGGACCAATTCTAATGACTGTGGTGCTACTCCCTTTGGTCAATCTGGTTCTCGTTATTTCAACTATTAAGTCTTCACCTTCAACTGGTTCAATCTGATTCATGGTGAGCACCCACTCGTCTACTTCTTTGGTTAATGTCAGGTCACATCCTTTTGGGTCCCAAATGACTTCTCCCTTTGTTTGGTGATGTGTCCATCCACAGAATGCAATCTCAGGTAGAGGCTTGATCCTTTTGATTGAGATTGTCTTCTGTTCTCCTGTTTCAGTTATGAGTTGAGGTGGAACAGAGATTCTAACCTTGTCAGTCTTTTTTAATTGTTCGGCTGATTCCTCTCTTCTCTTCCTGCTTCCACCATACTTCTTGATTGTGTGTGAGTCTGTTGTTACTGTACTAGTGTTGATTATTATTTTTGCTATGTCAATGTCTTTCTTCTGCCGTTCTAACTTCAATTGTTTGTTAGGGGGACCCTTCAAGAGTTGAAAAGTCAATTGTGGGGAAATCCCCTTCCCTCTCTTGTGAGGCTTCTCTTCCTGTTTCTTCCCCTGAGGCTCCCTCCTCAGGCCGAACTGGGCTTTCATCTGGAAGGGTATCAATTTCAGGGAAGAGATGTTCCCATTCTGCAGGTGGTACTTCGGGATCCCATTGTGGAGGGCTTCTATCAAAGAGGTCTGCCACAGCAGGTATGTCATCAGGAGTAACAGGCATGTTACTCCCCCCCATTTCTGAGCTCTCTGACCATACCTGAGGAAGCTTTGGTTGTTTGTCCCTTTCCTGTTTAGACTGTTTTCCCCTGGTACTACTTCTGAGATTTTGAATTGATGCACTCGTCGTATCTTGGCTTGTATCTGGTCTGCCATTTTCTTGACTCCTCCCTGGTGTTTTGATCGTTTCCTCTGCTCCTGCTCCCTCCGGGCTCCCGCCTGGTGTATCAGCATCCTCTGTGTTCTCATCTCTATGTGGTTGTATCCTTTTCTCTGTTGGGACTCGTGTGCAGTGGTTTAGATGATACCACGTCTTGCTTCCTTTCACCTGGACTGCTGTTTTTGTGGCTGCGGCCACCTCGTAGGGTCCTTCTCTCCTCGGCTGATCCCACTTCCTTCGGAACACTCGAACGTAGACCAGATCTCCTGGTATCACTGGGAGAGGTCCTTCAGGTCCAGGCTCCGGCACCGTCTTTTTCTCCTGTGAATATATAGCTTTGTGTATTTTGGTTAGATACATCACATACGATTTTAATTCACTTTGCAATATATCCAAGGAGGGACCTTTATACAATCCTCCTAACATTGGTATAGGCATGGGTCGACCCGTAATCATTTCATGCGGCGATAGATGCGTGTTTCTGTTAGTTTCCATGCGGCAACTCATTAGTGCAAGCGGTAAAGCATCCACCCAATTAAGCCCTGTAGATCTACAAATCTTTGTTATCTTGTTTTTCAGAAAACCGTTAACTCTCTCAACCATCCCCTGCGATTGGGGATGATAGACACATCCCAGCCTTTGTTTCATCCTTAGCTGCTGTATTATTGTTTTTACAACTTTTTGTATAAACGCTGAACCATTGTCTGAGCTAATTTCGGACGGAATCCCGAATCTGGGAATTACTTCTGTTGATAAGAATTTTATCACTGTTCCTGACCCCTGATCCACTGATGGTACTGCTTCCACCCATCTGCTGAACCTGTCTATGATAACTAACATGTACCTTTTACCCCTTATAGGTTTTATCATGTCTACATAGTCCATCACAATATGTCTAAATGGGCCTTCTGGAACCGGTATGTGACCTATAGGCGTAGCTATACCTTTACGTATGTTGTTTTTTGCACATATTTCACATTTTGACAAAATCTCATCTACTGTTGCCTGTAGATAAGGTGACCAAAAACCTTGTTTTTTGATTTTTCTTATCACCTCCCCCCTTGCACAATGATCAATATCATGTGCATCATTAATAAGTAGCGTCAGTAGAGTGGTGGTGGCCAATATGGCACCATCATGTGTTCTCCATATCCCATGTCTATCTACCGAGGCCCCCCTCTGTAGCCAGGTATTCTGTTCAGTAATACCAGCACGAGCCTGAATTTGAATTAGCTCAGCCGGAGATGTAAGAGGTGCAATAGCAACCATGTCCATTAATGGTGCAATGAGAATAGGAACAATACATTTAGATGCTTTTTTGGCAGCTTCATCCGCTGCATTATTGCCCCTAATAACAAAATCATTACCTTTTTTGTGCGCTTGACACTTGATTATAGCTAACTTCCGAGGATACATTAATGCTGTCATTAATTTAACAATTTGAGCATGATGTTGGATGGGAGTTCCATCACTCTTTCGAAAACCTCTCTGTTTCCAGACTGCACCAAACAAATGACATACGCCGTGTGCGTAAGCGGAATCAGTATAGATATTAACGGTTTTACCTCTTCCTAGCCCACATGCTGCAGTCAGAGCCTGTAATTCAGCTAGCTGGGCAGAGCAAGGCTGAGGACAATGCTCTAATATTTCCTCAGTGAAAGCTTTCCCCTTTTGCTTAACTACCGCAAACCCTGCATGAGTACCTGTATAATCTTTAAAACAAGAACCATCTACAAAGTAACTTTCCAGGTCATATCCCTCTTGACCTATTAATGGAATTGATTCTAAGTCTGGACGTAGTTTGGTAAATGTTAAAGCCTCGGCTACACAATCATGTGCTTCTCCTTCAAAATCAAATGGAATCCTTTCTGCCGGATTCACAGTGTTACATCTTTTAATGAGAACATCAGGGTACGTGAGTAAGCTCATATAATCCATCGTCCTTGCATTAGTTAACACAAATTTACCCTGTTCTATCAACTCCACTATTTTATGATGAGTGCTGATAATCACCGGATACCCCATGGTTATAGTTGATGCTTTGTCATATGCATAATGCAATGCCGCTAATCCCTGATAACACGGTGGGTATCCCTGAGCTACCGGATCCAATTTAGAGCTATAATAAGCAATAGGTTGTTTCTTCCTACCACTACAAGTTTCTTGCATAAGAACAGCTGCTGCATAATTGTTGCACCTGTTTGCGACGTATAACAAGAATGGTTTAGTGTAATCTGGGGTGGCTAGAGCTGGTGCTGTTTGCATTTCTGTTTTAAGTGTTTCAAATGCAACCAACGCATCAGTGTTCCAATCTAGTCTTGCTCTTAGATTAAGCTGTCCAGCTTCTTTCATTATTTCTCTCAGAGGAGCTGTTTTAACTACATACTCTTCTATCCAATCAGAACTAAATCCTGTCATTCCCAAAAAGGTCATCATTTGAGCTACCGTTTGTGGTAACGGTGCTTTGCTAATACCCTCTAGCTGTCCAGGAGCTATTGCTTTAGTTCCATGAGCTATTGTTCTACCTAAGTACTCAACCTGAGGTTGACAGTACTGTAGTTTTGTTTTAGAGACTTTGTGTCCTCCTTCTGCTAAGCGTTGCAGTACTTTTAGTGAGTCAGAATGACATTGTTCCAAAGTTGAGGCACAGATCAACAGGTCATCCACATATTGGATCAGTGTGCCATCTAACATTAATTCTTCCAGGTCTGCTCTCAATATCTGATTGAAAAAATGTGGACTATCCTTAAAACCCTGTGGGGTCCTAGTATAAGACAAAGTTTTGCCCCTATATCTAAATGCAAACAAATGTCTGCACTCCTCCGCCAGGGGTATACTAAAAAACGCTCCACATAGGTCAATAACCGTGAAGTATTTGGCCTCCGGGGGAACATTGGTCAGCAGAGTGTGAGGGTTTGGGACTTCAGCAGGACAATCCTGCACTATATCGTTAACAGCTCTTAGATCATGGACCAGTCTCCATTTTTTACCATCGGCTTTAAGAACAGGTAGCAAGGGTGTATTGCAATCACTGGGCATCTCTATCAATACTCCTGCCCTGAGCAGTCCTTCTATTGTCAATCTTATTCCTTCTTCAGCCTCAGGCTTCATAGGATACTGGGTTTTCCATGGAAGTTTGGCATTAGGTTTTATTTTGACAGAAACGGGACTAGCAGATTTAACTAGTCCTACGTCTGTATCGTGTTGCGACCATACCTCAGTTGGTATGGTTTTCTCCATTTCTGCTCTAAGTTCACTGATTAATCCTATTCCTTCACCTAACACTACCTGCTGGCCTGCACTAACCTCTACCTCCCTTGGATCACCAATCAACATAGTAGTGGTAACTATTTTGATGAATGATTTATCCTTTGAATGAAAGATTAGTGGATTGTCAGTTTTATCCCACTTCTGTTTCCCAACTTCCTTCATCATCGATCCTAGATCTTTAGATGTATAACCCTGATTTATCAGTAAAGTAATGTGAGGAACAGAGTCAGAGACATTGAACCATGTCTTCACAAATTCAGACCCGTCTCCATCCATCACATCCATTGCGGCTCCCTGCTTTCCAATAACTATAATTTGAGACATTATTGGTGCTTTCCTTCCATATGCCCCCATAACCCAAAGTTGTTCAAGCAATGGGTCCAGATGTGGGTCAAATTGCATTGTGCAATGATATTCAGATTTAGCTCTAACTGCTTTAGGTATTTGGGCCTGGATGAATTTACCCCATTTCCTGACAGTTCTATCCACATCTGCTTCAATGCCTCCTAGCCAATATACATTAGCTGTTCCTTCTGTACCCATCACTGGTAATTGTAATCCTGTTTTTTCAATTATTACTCCATCAGGAGAACATTTAATTTGTAAGCCCAACTTGCATAGTGCGTCTCTTCCTAATAGATTAACTGGTGTTTGATCTGACACTAAAATTGGAATTGTGACTGATTTACCATCAGTCGTTAGCCGAACTGGAGCGGTCATTGGAATTAACTGCGTATTTCCCGAGAATCCTATTGTTTTGGCATATTTACCAGACATGGGGAGATGAGAGGCATAATTTGGACTCACACATGTATAAGTAGCTCCAGTATCTATCATCATGGGTGTACCTCTGTTTTCTATTTGAACCTGCAGTATAGGTTCTTGATCAGCCCTTGTTGTTATTATTGGAAACTGACCCTCCCCTTTGAGATTCCCTGGGCATCCCTAGTTTTGTTGATTAGGCCCTGACCATGTGTTCACAGGACCTGAAGGTTGGTTAGGGTTGCCCTGCCAATCGTTATGTTGATTCCAACCATTCTGATTTTGTTGGAAGTTTGGGGTATTATACGTCGGTGGCGATGTACTATTTCTATTTCCCTCAGTTCGATTCTGCCATGGGCGTGTAGGGCACTCTCGCCTGTTGTGTCCTGGTTGCCTACATCCCCAACAGGTGCCTGGTGGCCCTCGAGAGTCTACAGATCCCTTGCCTTTATCAAATTGTACAGTTTTCTGTTGTTTTTTCCCCCCATTCCAAATCGGGGGCTGTGTGTACACATTTACTACTGGCGGTGCAGGTAACACTTGAGCCCGACCAGGGCCGAACAGCTGTGGCTCTCCTGGGGAGACAGCAGCCATTGTTCCCATCTCTGGCCCAGGGGTAGTGACGACAGCCTGGACTTTCTTTTTCCCTTTGTTGGTTAGTTCATCCAACTGCAGCAGGGTCAGTCTTCTCTGAATGTCTTTGCCTTGATCTATCTGTCTCTGTTCATCTTTTCTGTATTTCTCTACTGCATGGACCACGTAGTCACAGAATTCCCTGTAAGGTTTTGATGTAAGTCCCACCACATCCTCCAGCCTTCTCCTTACTGGCTGGGGCATGGCTTCTATTATTGAATTTCGGAACATAGTTGTCATTAGTTCATTGCCCTCAGGGTCTTGCTCTGTTTCCATCCTCCACCTTTTCAACTGTCCATGTAGGTAGGTAGCTGGGTTTTCTGTATCCCCGATAATTCCACCTCTTAGTGCTTTGGGATCCACTTTTGTTGGATATGTTTCTCTTAAAGCACGCCAGATGACTGGTCTGTATCTGTCGAACAGTAATCCATCATTTATCACTCCCCCATCTGTACCATCGATGCCACCGTCCTGCATGATCTCTCCCATAGTATGCATGCTCGTCACCCTGGCCAGTAGTGCCCTTATGTCCCCCACCGCCAGCAATTTCCCCACTGTATGTTCTTCAAATGTTCTGATCCATTTACCTGCCCCCTCATGTAAATCAGGTAGACGGACAACCAAACCCTCCAAATCCTGTGTAGCCCATGGCGTATAATGTCCCTGATCGCCTTTTATCAGAATCGGACATTGTTTTCCATAAAAGCCAGATTCTTTTCTTGACCCTTCTCTACGAGCCCTGGGGTAGTTTTCCACCAACTCATCAGTTAAATCCTTATTGGTGCTGCGGGCCCGAGCTTTTTCTTGTTTATCTAGTCTTCTCTTGCTTTCTTCTAGGTTTGATTTTAATAGTCCCAATTCCTTATCTATTTTTTGTCCAAGTAATTGACCCTCTTCTTCTAGTCTGTCCCTATATTGTCTATCACTATCTTCCTCTTCTTCTTCTGATAACTCCTTATCTACTCTTGCTGTTTCTAATGCTGCCAGAGCCTTTCTTAAACCCCCATAACAATTGAAGCCATCTCCCTCAATCCTAGAATCTCTTGTAGTCTTTCTCTGGTCCTTGTCTGCTGAATAAGATGATGCACATGCTGCTTCAGGCTCAGCCCTTTCTTCCCCTTCTGTTAAGTCTATTTCGCCTTGTATATCCAAATGACCCTTTATCATTGGAAATTGTCCATTGAAATAAGGTGGGGGGTTAAGCATCCATTCATTTTTCATTTTCATTGTTTTATCATCTTTCTTCAGCATTTCTCTTGCCTTTTTCATGCTTTTTAACAAACCAGATCCTTCTTCTTTGAACATTTTTAGTATTTCATTTTCTCTTTCTCGTTTATTTCTTCTTTTTTGTTTCTTGTCATTTGGTTTGTGGTTCTTTATTAGTGTCTCCATTTCCTCACACACCGAGACATCCAACGTTCCCACCGCTGGCCATTTGGTATTTAGTTTTCTTGTGCGTTTCTCCCATTTTATTGAAGTTTTTATTATTTCTTTTTTACTCAAGGGATGCCTTGCCCCTAAGATCTCTACTGGTGTTCTATTCATTTTATTATAGTTCTAATCAATTTTATGATTTCTTTTTAATACCTTATCTTTATCTTTATTTATTTATATTGTTTATACTTTCTTACCTCTACTTCATGTTCCTTATTGCTTGATCCTAAATTCAATTGATTAGTGTATCAAGCCTCCCCTTGTCTCCTTTTTATCCTGGTCACTCGATTTTGCACCACTGTCTACTCATCAAGCTATTTTTAGACCGTAGCTTCTGTAGACACAGAGTGTCTGACGGCCTGTTTTTTCCTCTTTCTTTGTTCCTCCGTACGCGAATTCTTAATGTGTCCTGGATTCCACTATTTATCTTAACCAACCTAGATTCATTTTTAACTTTATAGTATAATTTCAATTTATTGGCGCTCCTACTTTCTGTTTTGTTTCACACTTTTCTATCCGTATTTATACTATTCGGTTAACGCCTTTTTAAGTATTTTTATTTATTCTTTGTTTTGACACCTTTTTTAGTAATTCTACTATGGTCGCTTATTACTTTATCACATCAGTGTTTTTATCCTTGATTACAACTTATTTTACTTCGATGTTTCTTAACTTCTTTCCCTCTGCCTAATAGCAGTTAACGACACCCTTCATCAATTCTACTCTGTCACAGGAGAACTGCGCGCACCCTCTTCAGGACGCTCTGCCTACACGCACACAACCTGTCCTATCTTTTTTCCTAATCTTCTATTTTTACACAGATCTACTCATTTCTTACAACATTATCATTCATCCTTTTATGTTTCATCCGTTCATTCAATCCCTTTGTTTTTACCTCAAAACAACTCAGTCTTTCTTTTTTGACTTAATTCACTTCCACCTACATAAGCCTAGACTTCTTACAATATGACGAGACTACTGTCTAATCGGATCAGCTTGTCTTCATATCCTATTCAACCCCCAATACTTATCTTTTCTTCTATTATTAGGGTAGTATTGTGGCGTGACCTACTGAATTACCAAACCCTGGTAGCTAGACAGAGCGGTTTTTTATTCGCAGGATTTCTTTTGCATTTGAACGCCGCACAATCGGGCCAACGTTTTTCCTGCACCTACTACTTCACTCATACAGTTCTCCTTTCAGAGCGGAAACTATGAATATTTATTTAACTACTGATTTATGTTTTGACCGTATAAGTTACTTTTGCAGTTGAACGCCGCACAATCGGGCCAACGTTTTCCTACAACCTACCGATTTATGCTTTGACCGTATAAGTTACTTTTGCAGTTGAACGCCGCACAATCGGGCTAACGTTTTCCTACAACCTACTGTTTTATGCTTTGACTGTATAAGCTACTTTTGCAGTTGAACGCCGCACAATCGGGCTAACGTTTTCCTACAACCTACTGTTTTATGCTTTGACTGTATAAACTACTTTTTCAGTTGAACGCCGCACAATCGGGCTAACGTTTTCCTACAACCTACTGTTTTATGCTTTGACTGTATAAGCTACTTTTGCAGTTGAACGCCGCACAATCGGGCTAACGTTTTCCTACAACCTACTGTTTTATGCTTTGACTGTATAAACTACTTTTTCAGTTGAACGCCGCACAATCGGGCTAACGTTTTCCTACAACCTACTGTTTTATGCTTTGACTGTATAAACTACTTTTTCAGTTGAACGCCGCACAATCGGGCTAACGTTTTCCTACAACCTACTGTTTTATGCTTTGACTGTATAAACTACTTGTTGTAGCCCTGCGCCTGAGCCCAGCCGCTCAACTAGAGAGTACAAACAGTTGCGCCGATCAGCCCACACAAGGCTGCTCAAAATGAATGGTCCGACGAGAGGGGCAGTCCGAATCACACACACCCGACACGAGTCGCCCGCTCAGGTTGACTGAGGTGTGTTTACGCACATCCCAAAACAGATCCTGATACGGTCGAACCCGGCCAAGCAGAATCAGACGGAACAACTCCCCTAATCAAACCAGACACATGAACCTGTCTCGAGCAGTCCAACCAGAACAAATGCCCGCTCCCCCCAGCCAAACACCCGACACAATCAAAGTTCACAATTCCAGTTCACTCAATCTCTAGACATGCGCATTCATACAAAACCCAAACTCACACATGCATGCACATTTATTTGAATTCAAAAGTTCTTTCGTTTTTATCGTTTTTAGGAAATTTGAGAGAGAGACCTACATGACATTCCTCCCGCTGAGACAGGACTCTGAAGCAATCCACACAAACATTTCAACTATTGTAAGAACTTGCTTACCGTATATAGTTGGGTGGCCACCTCTGTTTGTTTAGATTGTCCAAAGAACCCGCCAGCCAAGAACGTCTCCGTCCCTGTCACTCCTGGCAAGCTCGCCAATTATGTCGTAGAAAATCACTTCAAATATAACTCTTACAAGAACTTTGTGAACTCAAATAAGATTTTTAATACAAATTGTATCACAATCTGGAATGTCCGCGGAACACACCCTTTCTCAGAACTCCAGCTACTCTATTTATCCACACATAGTATTCAAGCTTCCTACTTGTTCACGCCCAATAACGCCCATATCTGCTTTCAATTAGTTTATAATGGTGACCGGACCCTCCATCCTAGTGTGTCAGCATAATGTGTCAATGTACTCTTTGTTTTGTTTGCCTTTATTGGAATCAGCAGATTCAGCCCTATAGGCCTTCCTTTTAGAAGCAGCTGACTATGGATCCCTCTATCTTTAGTGTGTCAGCATAATGTGTCAATGTACTCTTTGTTTTGTTTGCCTTTATTGGAATCAGCAGATTCTGTCTTATAAACCTCTGTTTAGAAGCAGCTGACTATGAATCTCTTTATCATTAGTGTCAGGTCAGCAGACCATGTGTTCTCTCCCTTTCATTAGTGTCAGGTCAGCAGACCATGTGTCTAATTGTCCTAGGCATATTTCTCTGGTATGTGTCTTATTGAAATTGTCAGACTATATGTCTCTTCTACCATTAGCATCCAGTTGCCTTATGTTACTACTACAATCCCCCCTCTGGGGCTATGTAGCCACATAAATGATACAAATAAGACTTTGGGATAGTAAAAGAAAATACCTATGATAAACAAGAAAATACAAAAAATAAAAACAAAGTGAAGCATATAAACCAACTAGACCAAACATCTCCAATGTGAAATAGGAGTAAAAGATCTAATCAGAAACATAAAAAAAACAAAAACTAACTAGACCAAACATCTCCAATTGTCATAAGAGTAATAGATCAAATTTGGTATAAAAAATATAAGGATAAAATATTACATATTTGATGAAGCATGAGCGTGTAGGTACATAGCCTTGCCTGAGGTTATCTCAGTTATGTGAAAATCAAAATAATACAAGGAGTATAATAATAAATGAATAAGAAAAAAAATCAAAGACCTACATGCAGTTACAAAAGAAAATTGACACAACATCATTCTAAATTTAAGCATTTCAACATGATCCTCCCTCGCAGACACCTCTCTAATAAAGTGATATCAATGATATCAACCTTTGTTTAGAAGATTAAGGACATGGTCCATAGACACTTGTAACCGGAATACCCTTTGTTACCTAACATGTTTTTTTTGAAATTAACCTAGTTTTTAGAAGGCATAACTAGCTTTAATTAAAGGAAACCATATATATATTCATTGATATACATATCTAAAAATTCAACCAAACATACAGAAACACAAGGCCTTAAACAAAAATAGATATACTAAAATCCTTACATAGGAGCACAGTCCTCATCCTGACAGATTCTACAATCACCTCTTTGACATTTTGCGCAAAACACGGGGTCTCCGTGATGGTCATGGCCTTCCACATTAAATTTTGTGCACCACTTGCACTTATGGCGCAAATGACACTCTTTGTGGACATGTACCAGTAGACATTCGTCTGCATTTGGGAATACAGCATATACAGGCAGACCATCCTTACTGAAATCATGGCAAGCAGAACCACCTCCCGGCATCACTCCATAGAGACAGTTTGGATTGCCAAAGGGGCAGTCCAGAGGTCCACCAACTGCATTGCAAAGTTTTCCATATTTATTGGTATAATGGCCTGGGCTCCCAGGTACAGGATTAATTATCACTGGAGGGTCAGCACTCCTTACAGACATCTGTTTAACTGTTGTCTGGACCACAAGTGATTTTATCAAGGGTAAAACACAACAAAATACAAGACCCAGAGCCAATAACCCCCCACCCAGCACAATAGCCATCCTAGCAAACACAGCTCCCCACTTTCCTAATGTTAGATCCAACCAATCCCAAACATGAGAGTCAAACCCAGCATTAGCCTTAACCTCTGCTCGTAAACCTTTGAGTTTAGCCATAGCGATAGCGAAGGATCCATCAGTGTTATTGGGGATAAAGGTGCAACAGTCATCTCCAAACATAACACAAACTCCACCCTTCTCCGCTAATAGCCAATTGAGAGCCTGTCTGTTTTGCCAAGTCATTTTACTTGTAGCCTGTACCTGTTCCCCCAACGCTGTTAGAGCCGAGTCGGTATAGTTAATAAATCTCTGTTGGTTATAGTAAATATAATTAATCCACTCTAAATTCTTATTAGGTGTTATCCACAAAAAGATTGATTCAAATCCTGATTTAATCTCATCTCTTGCTTTGTACTCGTTAGGAACACCTCTAGGTTGGCCTATTGCATCCAAATAGACCTTGGGGTCAGACTCATATTCTCTTTTTACTCTATTTTTAGTATTTTGTTGCCTAGCATCACTAGGATCCCATTCAATTATAGTTATCCGTTGAATCAACCTAACTCTTGCACAGAGACCTGTCCATCCCTTTGGCAATGTTGCCCTTAATCTCTTTCCCCCACATATCCAGAAGAAATCTGCAACTACCTTGGTCTGTTCTTCATATGGTGCAATTAAGGGTAGTGCTAGAGTTTGATTTTGACAACTATCATGAATGACCACTTTTCCCACCCAACTTCCAGCTGCTTGATAAGTAGCCCTTCTTGGAGTGTCTGCATTCCATGTGGTATCCGTAGTTAAGTGCCATGTGATCTCGCATTGACCTTTAAACTTCCCCATCTCATTCTGTCCTTTTGTGCTGTTAAAACATTCATATGTTTGTTGATAATCTATCCGATATTTATGTGGGACCTCTAGCTTCTGTACTTCCATCCTTATATCCAATTCTTTACACCACTTTCCCCAACCAGTTTGATTGTAATACCGATGATAATATGGATTACCCAAATATGACAAACATTCAGCTGGGCAATAAGGCCTTTCTGGTCTACTCAAATGACAAAAGTTCTTATTAAAATCAGCACAGTCCTTGTAATCATAAGGACTTGGTACCACCACTAATTCTGTCAGCGGAGAGGGTGCACATAGTAAGCAATTTGTCAATTTTAATTTCATTGCTGTATATTGAGCCCATTCATACCATTCATTTCCTACTAATTTCTTCAATGATTTGTCCTTGTATAGTTCTGGGGTTAAAGCATCAGTTGGAGTCACATTGTCCTTTTCTCGAGGCAGATTGTTATTGTTTTTCAGAAAGTTCCAAATGTCAGTAAAAAACCCTTTTGGTTCTGATGCCTCAGGTTTCTTTGTGGGTACATTAGACTGTTTGTTAATAGCAATGGATGATACCTTGGTAGTAACCGCTGTAATCCTTGCAGCAGTTTCCACTGTTGTTGTCGTTTTAGTTATCACCAGCTCTTCCTGTTTAGGTATTGGCGTAGGACCAATTCTAATGACTGTGGTGCTACTCCCTTTGGTCAATCTGGTTCTCGTTATTTCAACTATTAAGTCTTCACCTTCAACTGGTTCAATCTGATTCATGGTGAGCACCCACTCGTCTACTTCTTTGGTTAATGTCAGGTCACATCCTTTTGGGTCCCAAATGACTTCTCCCTTTGTTTGGTGATGTGTCCATCCACAGAATGCAATCTCAGGTAGAGGCTTGATCCTTTTGATTGAGATTGTCTTCTGTTCTCCTGTTTCAGTTATGAGTTGAGGTGGAACAGAGATTCTAACCTTGTCAGTCTTTTTTAATTGTTCGGCTGATTCCTCTCTTCTCTTCCTGCTTCCACCATACTTCTTGATTGTGTGTGAGTCTGTTGTTACTGTACTAGTGTTGATTATTATTTTTGCTATGTCAATGTCTTTCTTCTGCCGTTCTAACTTCAATTGTTTGTTAGGGGGACCCTTCAAGAGTTGAAAAGTCAATTGTGGGGAAATCCCCTTCCCTCTCTTGTGAGGCTTCTCTTCCTGTTTCTTCCCCTGAGGCTCCCTCCTCAGGCCGAACTGGGCTTTCATCTGGAAGGGTATCAATTTCAGGGAAGAGATGTTCCCATTCTGCAGGTGGTACTTCGGGATCCCATTGTGGAGGGCTTCTATCAAAGAGGTCTGCCACAGCAGGTATGTCATCAGGAGTAACAGGCATGTTACTCCCCCCCATTTCTGAGCTCTCTGACCATACCTGAGGAAGCTTTGGTTGTTTGTCCCTTTCCTGTTTAGACTGTTTTCCCCTGGTACTACTTCTGAGATTTTGAATTGATGCACTCGTCGTATCTTGGCTTGTATCTGGTCTGCCATTTTCTTGACTCCTCCCTGGTGTTTTGATCGTTTCCTCTGCTCCTGCTCCCTCCGGGCTCCCGCCTGGTGTATCAGCATCCTCTGTGTTCTCATCTCTATGTGGTTGTATCCTTTTCTCTGTTGGGACTCGTGTGCAGTGGTTTAGATGATACCACGTCTTGCTTCCTTTCACCTGGACTGCTGTTTTTGTGGCTGCGGCCACCTCGTAGGGTCCTTCTCTCCTCGGCTGATCCCACTTCCTTCGGAACACTCGAACGTAGACCAGATCTCCTGGTATCACTGGGAGAGGTCCTTCAGGTCCAGGCTCCGGCACCGTCTTTTTCTCCTGTGAATATATAGCTTTGTGTATTTTGGTTAGATACATCACATACGATTTTAATTCACTTTGCAATATATCCAAGGAGGGACCTTTATACAATCCTCCTAACATTGGTATAGGCATGGGTCGACCCGTAATCATTTCATGCGGCGATAGATGCGTGTTTCTGTTAGTTTCCATGCGGCAACTCATTAGTGCAAGCGGTAAAGCATCCACCCAATTAAGCCCTGTAGATCTACAAATCTTTGTTATCTTGTTTTTCAGAAAACCGTTAACTCTCTCAACCATCCCCTGCGATTGGGGATGATAGACACATCCCAGCCTTTGTTTCATCCTTAGCTGCTGTATTATTGTTTTTACAACTTTTTGTATAAACGCTGAACCATTGTCTGAGCTAATTTCGGACGGAATCCCGAATCTGGGAATTACTTCTGTTGATAAGAATTTTATCACTGTTCCTGACCCCTGATCCACTGATGGTACTGCTTCCACCCATCTGCTGAACCTGTCTATGATAACTAACATGTACCTTTTACCCCTTATAGGTTTTATCATGTCTACATAGTCCATCACAATATGTCTAAATGGGCCTTCTGGAACCGGTATGTGACCTATAGGCGTAGCTATACCTTTACGTATGTTGTTTTTTGCACATATTTCACATTTTGACAAAATCTCATCTACTGTTGCCTGTAGATAAGGTGACCAAAAACCTTGTTTTTTGATTTTTCTTATCACCTCCCCCCTTGCACAATGATCAATATCATGTGCATCATTAATAAGTAGCGTCAGTAGAGTGGTGGTGGCCAATATGGCACCATCATGTGTTCTCCATATCCCATGTCTATCTACCGAGGCCCCCCTCTGTAGCCAGGTATTCTGTTCAGTAATACCAGCACGAGCCTGAATTTGAATTAGCTCAGCCGGAGATGTAAGAGGTGCAATAGCAACCATGTCCATTAATGGTGCAATGAGAATAGGAACAATACATTTAGATGCTTTTTTGGCAGCTTCATCCG
>NC_092119.1:10904286-10979286 GCF_045679555.1 Salvelinus alpinus
CGGGAGAGACAGGGATGAGGGAGAGAGACAGGGATGAGGGAGAGACATGGATGAGGGAGAGACATGGATGAGGGAGAGAGACAGGGATGAGGGAGAGAGACAGGGATGAGGGAGAGAGACAGGGATGAGGGAGAGAGACAGGGATGAGGGAGAGAGACAGGGATGAGGGAGAGACATGGATGAGGGAGAGACATGGATGAGGGAGAGAGACAGGGAGAGAGACATGGATGGAGGGAGAGAGACAGGAATGGAGGTGAAATAGAGGGATGGATGGGGGGAAGAACAGGGATGGAGGGAGAGAGAGAGGGCTGGAGGGAGAGAGACAGGGCTGGAGGGAGAGAGACAGGGATGGAGGGAGAGAGACAGGGATGGAGGGAGAGAGACAGGGATGGAGGGAGAGAGACAGGGATGGAGGGAGAGAGAGAGACAGGGATGGAGGGAGAAAGACAGGGAGAAAGACAGGGATGGAGGGAGAGAGACATGCTGGAGGGAGAGAGACAGGGAGAGACAGGGATGGAGGGAGAGAGACAGGGAGAAAGACAGGGATGGAGGGAGAGAGACAGGCTGGAAGGAGAGAGACAGGGAGAGATACAGGGATGGAGGGAGAGAGACAGGGATGGAGAGAGGGAGAGAGACAGGGATGGAGAGAGACAGGGAGAGAGGGCTGAAGGGATCTGTAAACTGTGGTCCATGCTATGCTCCAGTGGGTCTCTACAACGAGGGAGGAAGGTTTCTTTACTCACACAAACTCAATCACACACACGCACACACACACACAGGTTTCTATACTCACAAAGACAAGCAGTGGAGCGCAGACAGAGGAGACAGGGAAAACAGGCAGACAGACAGAGCAGACAGACAGACAGGCAGGCAGACAGACAAAGCAAACAGAAAGACAAAGCAGAGGCGGGTAGACAGGCAGACAGACAGAGCAGACAGACAAAGCAGACAGGCAGGCAGGCAGACAGGCAGCAGACAGACAGACAGAGCAGACAGACAAAACAGACACACAGACACACAGGCAGACAGACAGGCAGGCATACTGGCACTTTCTTAGCAGAAGAACTTCCTAGGTCGAAACTCTAAAAACAGAGATTGAAACACACACATCTTAAGCACTCAAACGCTCACATGCACATAGTACACAGAAATACACACAGACACACGTTAGCCATTAGCCCGAGGGATCAAGGGTTGAATAACCAATGCTTTAGAATTACTACATAGCACTGATGGTGGTCATATACACTGAGTACAAAACATACCGGATCCTTCCATGACAGACTGACCAGGTGAATCCAGGTGAAAGCTGTGATCCCATATTGATGTCACCTGTTAAATCCACTTCAATCAGTGTAGATGAAGGGGAGGAGACAGGTTAAAAAAAAGATTTTTAAGCCTTGAGACAATTGAGACATGGATTGTGTATGTGTGTCATTCAGAGGGTGAATGATTTTAAGATTGAAGTGCCTTTGAACGGGTTATGGTAGAAGGTGGCAGGCGTAGGGCTGTTGCAGTGACTGTTTTACCGCCACGCCAGCGATCACAAGTTATGAAGGCAGTCAAATTCCACGAGTCTGTTTAGTCACGGTAACTAGGCTTCTCCAAGCTCTGATGCTGCTGATGGTCATTAGTAGACTACCAAACGTGCTAACTGCCTGCTACTCAGCACTCTATTGTCCCTTTAATCACACTAAGAGAAATGTTCTGATCTGTTGTGTCAGCCACATTCTGTATAAAAAGTTCCGTTGGTGTACAGCAATCTTTATGTCATATCACAGATTCTCAATTGGATTGAGGTCTGGGCTTTGACTAGGCCATTGCAAGACATTTAAATGTTTCCCCCTTAAACCACTTGAATGTTGCTTTAGCAGTATACCTATGGTCATTGTCCTGCTGGAAGGTGAACCTCCATCCCAGTCTCAAATCTCTGGAAGACTGAAACAGGTTTCCCTCAAGAATTTCCCTGTATTTAGCGCCACCCATCACTCCTTAAATTCTGACCAGTTTCCCAGTCCCTGCCGATGAAAAACATCCCCACAGCATGATGCTGGTTTGCGCCAGACATAGCATTTTCCTTGAGTGCCAAATAGCTCAATTTTAGTCTCATCTGACCAGAGTATCTTCTTTCATATGTTTGGGAAGTCTCCCACAAGCCGTTTGGCGAACACCAAACTTGATTCCTTATTTATTTCTTTAAGCAATGGCTTTTTTTCTGGCCACTCTTCCGTAAAGCCCAGCTCTGTGGAGTGTACGGCTTATAGTGGTCCTATGGACAGATACTCCAATCTCCACTGTGGAGCTTTGCAACTCCTTCAGGATTATCTTTGGTCTCTTTGTTGCCTCTCTGATTAATGACCTCTTTGCCTGGTCTGTGAGTTTTGGTGGGCGGTGTCTCTTGGCAGGTTTGTTATGCTCCCATATTCTGTCAAAAAAATTTATAATGCATTTAATGTTGCTCCGTGGGATGTTAAAAGTTTCGGAATTTTTTTATAACCCACCCCTGATCTGTACTTCTCCACAATTTTGTCCCTGACTTGTTTGGAGAGCTCCTTGGTCTTCATAGTGCCACTTGCTTGGCACTATGAAGACACAAAATAGTCCAAATTGGTGAAGTGAAATGAAAAAAATAACGGAAAAGTGGTGCGTGCATATGTATTCACCCCCTTTGCTATGAAGCCCCTAAATAAGATCTGGTGCAACCAATTACCTGCAAAAGTCATAGGTAGGCCTTGAAATACATCCACTGGTACACCTCCAATTGACTCAAATTATGTCAATTAGCCTATCAGAAGCTTCTAAAGCCATGACATAATTTTCTGGAATTTTGAAAGCTGTTTAAAGGCACAGTAAACTTAGTGTATGTAAACTTCTGACCCACTGCAATTGTGATACAGTGAATTATAAGTGAAATAATCTGTCTGTAAACAATTGTTGGAAAAATGACTTGTGTCATGCACAAAGTAGATGTCCTAACTGACTTGCCTAAACTATAGTTTGTTAACAAGAAATTTGTGGAGTGGTTGAAAAACGAGTTTTAATGACTTCAACCTAAGTGTATGTAAACTTCTGACTTCAACTGTATATGGATGAGCGAAGGCCGAGCGGCATAGGCAAGGTGCAATAGATGGTATAAAATACAGTATATACACGTGATATGAGTAATGTAAGATATGTAAACATTATTAAAGTGGTATTATTTAAAGTGGCATTGTATAAAGTGACTAGTGATCCATTTATTAAAGTGGCCAGTGATTGGGTCTCCATGTGGGCAGCAGCCTCTCTGTACTAGTGATGGCTGTTTAGCAGTCTGATGGCTTTTAGATAGAAGCTATATTTCAGTCTCTCGGTCCCAGCTTTGATGCACCTGTACTGACCTCGCCTTCTGAATGATAGCGGGGTGAACAGGCTCTTTCTCGGGTGGTTGTTATCCTTGATGATCTTTTTGGCCTTCCTGTGACATCGGGTGCTGTAGGTGTCATGGAGGGCAGGTAGTTTTCCCCCGGTGATGCGTTGTGCAGACCTCACTCTGGAGAGCCCAGCGGTTAAAGGCGGAGCAGGTAGTTTTCCCCCGGTGATGCGTTGTGCAGACCTCACTCTGGAGAGCCCAGCGGTTGAGGGCAGAGCAGGTAGTTTTCCCCCGGTGATGCGTTGTGCAGACCTCACTCTGGAGAGCCCAGAGGTTGAGGGCAGAGCAGGTAGTTTTTCCCCGGTGATGCGTTGTGCAGACCTCACTCTGGAGAGCTTTGGGGTTGAGGGCAGAGCAGGTAGTTTTCCCCGGTGATGCGTTGTGCAGACCTCACTCTGGAGAGCCCAGAGGTTGAGGGCAGAGCAGTTGCCATACAGAAGGACAACTCAGAGTACGCTATTCTGATCTTCTGAAATAGACTACATTTTCACATTATCATGTTTCTTTAGATCTGTCTAAAATAAATAATGGATTTATTGTGAAGGTGTAGGCTATATTATATGGATTTATTGTGAAGGTGTAGGCTATATTACATGGATTTATTGTGAAGGTGTAGGCTATATTACATGGATTTATTGTGAAGGTGTAGGCTATATTACATGGATTTATTGTGAAGGTGTAGGCTATATTACATGGATTTATTGTGAAGGTGTAGGCTATATTACATGGATTTATTGTGAAGGTGTAGGCTATATTACATGGATTTATTGTGAAGGTGTAGGCTATATTAAATGGGTTTATTGTGATGGTGTAGGCTATATTAAATGGATTTATTGTGAAGGTGTAGGCTATATTACATGGATTTATTGTGAAGGTGTAGGCTATATTACATGGATTTATTGTGAAGGTGTAGGCTATATTACATGGATTTATTGTGAAGGTGTAGGCTATATTACATGGATTTATTGTGAAGGTGTAGGCTATATTACATGGATTTATTGTGAAGGTGTAGGCTATATTACATGGATTTATTGTGAAGGTGTAGGCTATATTACATGGATTTATTGTGAAGGTGTAGGCTATATTACATGGATTTATTGTGAAGGTGTAGGCTATATTACATGGATTTATTGTGAAGGTGTAGGCTATATTACATGGATTTATTGTGAAGGTGTAGGCTATATTACATGGATTTATTGTGAAGGTGTAGGCTATATTAAATGGATTTATTGTGAAGGTGTAGGCTATATTACATGGATTTATTGTGAAGGTGTAGGCTATATTACATGGATTTATTGTGAAGGTGTAGGCTATATTACATGGATTTATTGTGAAGGTGTAGGCTGTATTACATGGATTTATTGTGAAGGTGTAGGCTATATTACATGGGTTTATTGTGATGGTGTAGGCTATATTACATGGATTTATTGTGAAGGTGTAGGCTATATTACATGGATTTATTGTGAAGGTGTAGGCTATATTACATGGGTTTATTGTGATGGTGTAGGCTATATTACATGGATTTATTGTGAAGGTGTAGGCTATATTACATGGATTTATTGTGAAGGTGTAGGCTATATTACATGGATTTATTGTGAAGGTGTAGGCTATATTACATGGATTTATTGTGAAGGTGTAGGCTATATTACATGGATTTATTGTGAAGGTGTAGGCTATATTACATGGATTTATTGTGAAGGTGTAGGCTATATTACATGGATTTATTGTGAAGGTGTAGGCTATATTACATGGATTTATTGTGAAGGTGTAGGCTATATTACATGGATTTATTGTGAAGGTGTAGGCTATATTACATGGATTTATTGTGAAGGTGTAGGCTATATTACATGGATTTATTGTGAAGGTGTAGGCTATATTACATGGATTTATTGTGAAGGTGTAGGCTATATTACATGGATTTATTGTGAAGGTGTAGGCTATATTACATGGATTTATTGTGAAGGTGTAGGCTATATTACATGGATTTATTGTGAAGGTGTAGGCTATATTACATGGATTTATTGTGAAGGTGTAGGCTATATTACATGGATTTATTGTGAAGGTGTAGGCTATATTAAATGGATTTATTGTGAAGGTGTAGGCTATATTACATGGATTTATTGTGAAGGTGTAGGCTATATTACATGGATTTATTGTGAAGGTGTAGGCTATATTACATGGATTTATTGTGAAGGTGTAGGCTGTATTACATGGATTTATTGTGAAGGTGTAGGCTATATTACATGGGTTTATTGTGATGGTGTAGGCTATATTACATGGATTTATTGTGAAGGTGTAGGCTATATTACATGGATTTATTGTGAAGGTGTAGGCTATATTACATGGGTTTATTGTGATGGTGTAGGCTATATTACATGGATTTATTGTGAAGGTGTAGGCTATATTACATGGATTTATTGTGAAGGTGTAGGCTATATTACATGGATTTATTGTGAAGGTGTAGGCTATATTACATGGATTTATTGTGAAGGTGTAGGCTATATTACATGGATTTATTGTGAAGGTGTAGGCTATATTACATGGATTTATTGTGAAGGTGTAGGCTATATTACATGGATTTATTGTGAAGGTGTAGGCTATATTACATGGATTTATTGTGAAGGTGTAGGCTATATTACATGGATTTATTGTGAAGGTGTAGGCTATATTACATGGATTTATTGTGAAGGTGTAGGCTATATTACATGGGTTTATTGTGATGGTGTAGGCTATATTACATGGATTTATTGTGAAGGTGTAGGCTATATTACATGGATTTATTGTGAAGGTGTAGGCTATATTACATGGATTTATTGTGAAGGTGTAGGCTATATTACATGGATTTATTGTGAAGGTGTAGGCTATATTACATGGATTTATTGTGAAGGTGTAGGCTATATTACATGGATTTATTGTGAGGGTGTAGGCTATATTACATGGATTTATTGTGAAGGTGTAGGCTATATTACATGGATTTATTGTGAAGGTGTAGGCTATATTACATGGATTTATTGTGAAGGTGTAGGCTATATTACATGGATTTATTGTGAAGGTGTAGGCTATATTACATGGATGTATTGTGAAGGTGTAGGCTATATTACATGGATTTATTGTGAAGGTGTAGGCTATATTACATGGATGTATTGTGAAGGTGTAGGCTATATTACAAGGGTTTATTGTGAAGGTGTAGGCTATATTACATGGATTTATTGTGAAGGTGTAGGCTATATTACATGGATTTATTGTGAAGGTGTAGGCTATATTACATGGATTTATTGTGAAGGTGTAGGCTATATTACATGGATTTATTGTGAAGGTGTATGCTATATTACATGGGTTTATTGTGATGGTGTAGGCTATATTACATGGATTTATTGTGAAGGTGTAGGCTATATTACATGGATGTATTGTGAAGGTGTAGGCTATATTACATGGATTTATTATGATGGTGTAGACTATATTACATGGGTTTATTGTGAAGGTGTAGGCTATATTACATGGATTTATTGTGATGGTGTAGGCTATATTACATGGATTTATTGTGATGGTGTAGGCTATATTACATGGGTTTATTGTGAAGGTGTAGGCTATATTACATGGATGTATTGTGAAGGTGTAGGCTATATTACATGGATTTATTATGATGGTGTAGGCTATATTACATGGGTTTATTGTGAAGGTGTAGGCTATATTACATGGATTTATTGTGATGGTGTAGGCTATATTACATGGGTTTATTGTGAAGGTGTAGGCTATATTACATGGATGTATTGTGAAGGTGTAGGCTATATTACATGGATGTATTGTGAAGGTGTAGGCTATATTACATGGATTTATTGTGATGGTGTAGGCTATATTACATGGGTTTATTGTGAAGGTGTAGGCTATATTACATGGATTTATTATGATGGTGTAGACTATATTACATGGGTTTATTGTGAAGGTGTAGGCTATATTACATGGATTTATTGTGAAGGTGTAGGCTATATTACATGGGTTTATTGTGAAGGTGTAGGCTATATTACATGGATGTATTGTGAAGGTGTAGGCTATATTACATGGATGTATTGTGAAGGTGTAGGCTATATTACATGGATTTATTGTGAAGGTGTAGGCTATATTACATGGGTGTATTGTGAAGGTGTAGGCTATATTACATGGATTTATTGTGAAGGTGTAGGCTATATTACATGGATTTATTGTGAAGGTGTAGGCTATATTACATGGGTTTATTGTGAAGGTGTAGGCTATATTACATGGATGTATTGTGAAGGTGTAGGCTATATTACATGGATTTATTGTGAAGGTGTAGGCTATATTACATGGATGTATTGTGAAGGTGTAGGCTATATTACATGGATTTATTGTGAAGGTGTAGGCTATATTACATGGATTTATTGTGAAGGTGTAGGCTATATTACATGGATTTATTGTGAAGGTGTAGGCTGTATTACATGGATTTATTGTGAAGGTGTAGGCTATATTACATGGGTTTATTGTGATGGTGTAGGCTATATTACATGGATTTATTGTGAAGGTGTAGGCTATATTACATGGATTTATTGTGAAGGTGTAGGCTATATTACATGGGTTTATTGTGATGGTGTAGGCTATATTACATGGATTTATTGTGAAGGTGTAGGCTATATTACATGGATTTATTGTGAAGGTGTAGGCTATATTACATGGATTTATTGTGAAGGTGTAGGCTATATTACATGGGTTTATTGTGAAGGTGTAGGCTATATTACATGGATTTATTGTGAAGGTGTAGGCTATATTACATGGATTTATTGTGAAGGTGTAGGCTATATTACATGGATGTATTGTGAAGGTGTAGGCTATATTACATGGATTTATTATGATGGTGTAGACTATATTACATGGGTTTATTGTGAAGGTGTAGGCTATATTACATGGATTTATTGTGATGGTGTAGGCTATATTACATGGATTTATTGTGATGGTGTAGGCTATATTACATGGGTTTATTGTGAAGGTGTAGGCTATATTACATGGATGTATTGTGAAAGTGTAGGCTATATTACATGGATGTATTATGATGGTGTAGGCTATATTACATGGGTTTATTGTGAAGGTGTAGGCTATATTACATGGATTTATTGTGATGGTGTAGGCTATATTACATGGGTTTATTGTGAAGGTGTAGGCTATATTACATGGATGTATTGTGAAGGTGTAGGCTATATTACATGGATGTATTGTGAAGGTGTAGGCTATATTACATGGATTTATTGTGATGGTGTAGGCTATATTACATGGGTTTATTGTGAAGGTGTAGGCTATATTACATGGATTTATTATGATGGTGTAGACTATATTACATGGGTTTATTGTGAAGGTGTAGGCTATATTACATGGATTTATTGTGAAGGTGTAGGCTATATTACATGGGTTTATTGTGAAGGTGTAGGCTATATTACATGGATGTATTGTGAAGGTGTAGGCTATATTACATGGATGTATTGTGAAGGTGTAGGCTATATTACATGGATTTATTGTGAAGGTGTAGGCTATATTACATGGGTGTATTGTGAAGGTGTAGGCTATATTACATGGATTTATTGTGAAGGTGTAGGCTATATTACATGGATTTATTGTGAAGGTGTAGGCTATATTACATGGGTTTATTGTGAAGGTGTAGGCTATATTACATGGATGTATTGTGAAGGTGTAGGCTATATTACATGGATTTATTGTGAAGGTGTAGGCTATATTACATGGATGTATTGTGAAGGTGTAGGCTATATTACATGGATTTATTGTGAAGGTGTAGGCTATATTACATGGATTTATTGTGAAGGTGTAGGCTATATTACATGGATTTATTGTGAAGGTGTAGGCTGTATTACATGGATTTATTGTGAAGGTGTAGGCTATATTACATGGGTTTATTGTGATGGTGTAGGCTATATTACATGGATTTATTGTGAAGGTGTAGGCTATATTACATGGATTTATTGTGAAGGTGTAGGCTATATTACATGGGTTTATTGTGATGGTGTAGGCTATATTACATGGATTTATTGTGAAGGTGTAGGCTATATTACATGGATTTATTGTGAAGGTGTAGGCTATATTACATGGATTTATTGTGAAGGTGTAGGCTATATTACATGGATTTATTGTGAAGGTGTAGGCTATATTACATGGATTTATTGTGAAGGTGTAGGCTATATTACATGGATTTATTGTGAAGGTGTAGGCTATATTACATGGATTTATTGTGAAGGTGTAGGCTATATTACATGGATTTATTGTGAAGGTGTAGGCTATATTACATGGATTTATTGTGAAGGTGTAGGCTATATTACATGGATTTATTGTGAAGGTGTAGGCTATATTACATGGGTTTATTGTGATGGTGTAGGCTATATTACATGGATTTATTGTGAAGGTGTAGGCTATATTACATGGATTTATTGTGAAGGTGTAGGCTATATTACATGGATTTATTGTGAAGGTGTAGGCTATATTACATGGATTTATTGTGAAGGTGTAGGCTATATTACATGGATTTATTGTGAAGGTGTAGGCTATATTACATGGATTTATTGTGAGGGTGTAGGCTATATTACATGGATTTATTGTGAAGGTGTAGGCTATATTACATGGATTTATTGTGAAGGTGTAGGCTATATTACATGGATTTATTGTGAAGGTGTAGGCTATATTACATGGATTTATTGTGAAGGTGTAGGCTATATTACATGGATGTATTGTGAAGGTGTAGGCTATATTACATGGATTTATTGTGAAGGTGTAGGCTATATTACATGGATGTATTGTGAAGGTGTAGGCTATATTACAAGGGTTTATTGTGAAGGTGTAGGCTATATTACATGGATTTATTGTGAAGGTGTAGGCTATATTACATGGATTTATTGTGAAGGTGTAGGCTATATTACATGGATTTATTGTGAAGGTGTAGGCTATATTACATGGATTTATTGTGAAGGTGTATGCTATATTACATGGGTTTATTGTGATGGTGTAGGCTATATTACATGGATTTATTGTGAAGGTGTAGGCTATATTACATGGATGTATTGTGAAGGTGTAGGCTATATTACATGGATTTATTATGATGGTGTAGACTATATTACATGGGTTTATTGTGAAGGTGTAGGCTATATTACATGGATTTATTGTGATGGTGTAGGCTATATTACATGGATTTATTGTGATGGTGTAGGCTATATTACATGGGTTTATTGTGAAGGTGTAGGCTATATTACATGGATGTATTGTGAAGGTGTAGGCTATATTACATGGATTTATTATGATGGTGTAGGCTATATTACATGGGTTTATTGTGAAGGTGTAGGCTATATTACATGGATTTATTGTGATGGTGTAGGCTATATTACATGGGTTTATTGTGAAGGTGTAGGCTATATTACATGGATGTATTGTGAAGGTGTAGGCTATATTACATGGATGTATTGTGAAGGTGTAGGCTATATTACATGGATTTATTGTGATGGTGTAGGCTATATTACATGGGTTTATTGTGAAGGTGTAGGCTATATTACATGGATTTATTATGATGGTGTAGACTATATTACATGGGTTTATTGTGAAGGTGTAGGCTATATTACATGGATTTATTGTGAAGGTGTAGGCTATATTACATGGGTTTATTGTGAAGGTGTAGGCTATATTACATGGATGTATTGTGAAGGTGTAGGCTATATTACATGGATGTATTGTGAAGGTGTAGGCTATATTACATGGATTTATTGTGAAGGTGTAGGCTATATTACATGGGTGTATTGTGAAGGTGTAGGCTATATTACATGGATTTATTGTGAAGGTGTAGGCTATATTACATGGATTTATTGTGAAGGTGTAGGCTATATTACATGGGTTTATTGTGAAGGTGTAGGCTATATTACATGGATGTATTGTGAAGGTGTAGGCTATATTACATGGATTTATTGTGAAGGTGTAGGCTATATTACATGGATGTATTGTGAAGGTGTAGGCTATATTACAAGGGTTTATTGTGAAGGTGTAGGCTATATTACATGGATGTATTGTGAAGGTGTAGGCTATATTACATGGGTTTATTGTGAAGGTGTAGGCTATATTACATGGATGTATTGTGAAGGTGTAGGCTATATTACATGGATGTATTGTGAAGGTGTAGGCTATATTACATGGATTTATTGTGAAGGTGTAGGCTATATTACATGGATTTATTGTGAAGGTGTAGGCTATATTACATGGATTTATTGTGAAGGTGTAGGCTATATTACATGGATTTATTGTGAAGGTGTAGGCTATATTACATGGATTTATTGTGAAGGTGTAGGCTATATTACATGGATTTATTGTGAAGGTGTAGGCTATATTACATGGATTTATTGTGAAGGTGTAGGCTATATTACATGGGTTTATTGTGATGGTGTAGGCTATATTACATGGATTTATTGTGAAGGTGTAGGCTATATTACATGGATTTATTGTGAAGGTGTAGGCTATATTACATGGATTTATTGTGAAGGTGTAGGCTATATTACATGGATTTATTGTGAAGGTGTAGGCTATATTACATGGATTTATTGTGAAGGTGTAGGCTATATTACATGGATTTATTGTGAAGGTGTAGGCTATATTACATGGATTTATTGTGAAGGTGTAGGCTATATTACATGGATTTATTGTGAAGGTGTAGGCTATATTACATGGATTTATTGTGAAGGTGTAGGCTATATTACATGGATTTATTGTGAAGGTGTAGGCTATATTACATGGGTTTATTGTGATGGTGTAGGCTATATTACATGGATTTATTGTGAAGGTGTAGGCTATATTACATGGATTTATTGTGAAGGTGTAGGCTATATTACATGGATTTATTGTGAAGGTGTAGGCTATATTACATGGATTTATTGTGAAGGTGTAGGCTATATTACATGGATTTATTGTGAAGGTGTAGGCTATATTACATGGATTTATTGTGAGGGTGTAGACTATATTACATGGATTTATTGTGAAGGTGTAGGCTATATTACATGGATTTATTGTGAAGGTGTAGGCTATATTACATGGATTTATTGTGAAGGTGTAGGCTATATTACATGGATTTATTGTGAAGGTGTAGGCTATATTACATGGATGTATTGTGAAGGTGTAGGCTATATTACATGGATTTATTGTGAAGGTGTAGGCTATATTACATGGATGTATTGTGAAGGTGTAGGCTATATTACAAGGGTTTATTGTGAAGGTGTAGGCTATATTACATGGATTTATTGTGAAGGTGTAGGCTATATTACATGGATTTATTGTGAAGGTGTAGGCTATATTACATGGATTTATTGTGAAGGTGTAGGCTATATTACATGGATTTATTGTGAAGGTGTATGCTATATTACATGGGTTTATTGTGATGGTGTAGGCTATATTACATGGATTTATTGTGAAGGTGTAGGCTATATTACATGGATGTATTGTGAAGGTGTAGGCTATATTACATGGATTTATTATGATGGTGTAGACTATATTACATGGGTTTATTGTGAAGGTGTAGGCTATATTACATGGATTTATTGTGATGGTGTAGGCTATATTACATGGATTTATTGTGATGGTGTAGGCTATATTACATGGGTTTATTGTGAAGGTGTAGGCTATATTACATGGATGTATTGTGAAGGTGTAGGCTATATTACATGGATTTATTATGATGGTGTAGGCTATATTACATGGGTTTATTGTGAAGGTGTAGGCTATATTACATGGATTTATTGTGATGGTGTAGGCTATATTACATGGGTTTATTGTGAAGGTGTAGGCTATATTACATGGATGTATTGTGAAGGTGTAGGCTATATTACATGGATGTATTGTGAAGGTGTAGGCTATATTACATGGATTTATTGTGATGGTGTAGGCTATATTACATGGGTTTATTGTGAAGGTGTAGGCTATATTACATGGATTTATTGTGAAGGTGTAGGCTATATTACATGGGTTTATTGTGAAGGTGTAGGCTATATTACATGGATGTATTGTGAAGGTGTAGGCTATATTACATGGATGTATTGTGAAGGTGTAGGCTATATTACATGGATTTATTGTGAAGGTGTAGGCTATATTACATGGGTGTATTGTGAAGGTGTAGGCTATATTACATGGATTTATTGTGAAGGTGTAGGCTATATTACATGGATTTATTGTGAAGGTGTAGGCTATATTACATGGGTTTATTGTGAAGGTGTAGGCTATATTACATGGATGTATTGTGAAGGTGTAGGCTATATTACATGGATTTATTGTGAAGGTGTAGGCTATATTACATGGATGTATTGTGAAGGTGTAGGCTATATTACATGGGTTTATTGTGAAGGTGTAGGCTATATTACATGGATGTATTGTGAAGGTGTAGGCTATATTACATGGGTTTATTGTGAAGGTGTAGGCTATATTACATGGATGTATTGTGAAGGTGTAGGCTATATTACATGGATGTATTGTGAAGGTGTAGGCTATATTACATGGATTTATTGTGAAGGTATAGGCTATATTACATGGATTTATTGTGAAGGTGTATGCTATATTACATGGATTTATTGTGAAGGTGTAGGCTATATTACATGGATTTATTGTGAAGGTGTAGGCTATATTACATGGATTTATTGTGAAGGTGTAGGCTATATTACATGGATTTATTGTGAAGGTGTAGGCTATATTACATGGATTTATTGTGAAGGTGTAGGCTATATTACATGGATTTATTGTGAAGGTGTAGGCTATATTACATGGATTTATTGTGAAGGTGTAGGCTATATTACATGGATTTATTGTGAAGGTGTAGGCTATATTAAATGGATTTATTGTGAAGGTGTAGGCTATATTACATGGATTTATTGTGAAGGTGTAGGCTATATTACATGGATTTATTGTGAAGGTGTAGGCTATATTACATGGATTTATTGTGAAGGTGTAGGCTGTATTACATGGATTTATTGTGAAGGTGTAGGCTATATTACATGGGTTTATTGTGATGGTGTAGGCTATATTACATGGATTTATTGTGAAGGTGTAGGCTATATTACATGGATTTATTGTGAAGGTGTAGGCTATATTACATGGGTTTATTGTGATGGTGTAGGCTATATTACATGGATTTATTGTGAAGGTGTATGCTATATTACATGGATTTATTGTGAAGGTGTAGGCTATATTACATGGATTTATTGTGAAGGTGTAGGCTATATTACATGGATTTATTGTGAAGGTGTAGGCTATATTACATGGATTTATTGTGAAGGTGTAGGCTATATTACATGGATTTATTGTGAAGGTGTAGGCTATATTACATGGATTTATTGTGAAGGTGTAGGCTATATTACATGGATTTATTGTGAAGGTGTAGGCTATATTACATGGATTTATTGTGAAGGTGTAGGCTATATTACATGGATTTATTGTGAAGGTGTAGGCTATATTACATGGGTTTATTGTGATGGTGTAGGCTATATTACATGGATTTATTGTGAAGGTGTAGGCTATATTACATGGATTTATTGTGAAGGTGTAGGCTATATTACATGGATTTATTGTGAAGGTGTAGGCTATATTACATGGATTTATTGTGAAGGTGTAGGCTATATTACATGGATTTATTGTGAAGGTGTAGGCTATATTACATGGATTTATTGTGAAGGTGTAGGCTATATTACATGGATTTATTGTGAAGGTGTAGGCTATATTACATGGATTTATTGTGAAGGTGTAGGCTATATTACATGGGTTTATTGTGATGGTGTAGGCTATATTACATGGATTTATTGTGAAGGTGTAGGCTATATTACATGGATTTATTGTGAAGGTGTAGGCTATATTACATGGATTTATTGTGAAGGTGTAGGCTATATTACATGGATTTATTGTGAAGGTGTAGGCTATATTACATGGATTTATTGTGAAGGTGTAGGCTATATTACATGGATTTATTGTGAGGGTGTAGGCTATATTACATGGATTTATTGTGAAGGTGTAGGCTATATTACATGGATTTATTGTGAAGGTGTAGGCTATATTACATGGATTTATTGTGAAGGTGTAGGCTATATTACATGGATTTATTGTGAAGGTGTAGGCTATATTACATGGATGTATTGTGAAGGTGTAGGCTATATTACATGGATTTATTGTGAAGGTGTAGGCTATATTACATGGATGTATTGTGAAGGTGTAGGCTATATTACAAGGGTTTATTGTGAAGGTGTAGGCTATATTACATGGATTTATTGTGAAGGTGTAGGCTATATTACATGGATTTATTGTGAAGGTGTAGGCTATATTACATGGATTTATTGTGAAGGTGTAGGCTATATTACATGGATTTATTGTGAAGGTGTATGCTATATTACATGGGTTTATTGTGATGGTGTAGGCTATATTACATGGATTTATTGTGAAGGTGTAGGCTATATTACATGGATGTATTGTGAAGGTGTAGGCTATATTACATGGATTTATTATGATGGTGTAGACTATATTACATGGGTTTATTGTGAAGGTGTAGGCTATATTACATGGATTTATTGTGATGGTGTAGGCTATATTACATGGATTTATTGTGATGGTGTAGGCTATATTACATGGGTTTATTGTGAAGGTGTAGGCTATATTACATGGATGTATTGTGAAGGTGTAGGCTATATTTCATGGATTTATTATGATGGTGTAGGCTATATTACATGGGTTTATTGTGAAGGTGTAGGCTATATTACATGGATTTATTGTGATGGTGTAGGCTATATTACATGGGTTTATTGTGAAGGTGTAGGCTATATTACATGGATGTATTGTGAAGGTGTAGGCTATATTACATGGATGTATTGTGAAGGTGTAGGCTATATTACATGGATTTATTGTGATGGTGTAGGCTATATTACATGGGTTTATTGTGAAGGTGTAGGCTATATTACATGGATTTATTGTGAAGGTGTAGGCTATATTACATGGGTTTATTGTGAAGGTGTAGGCTATATTACATGGATGTATTGTGAAGGTGTAGGCTATATTACATGGATGTATTGTGAAGGTGTAGGCTATATTACATGGATTTATTGTGAAGGTGTAGGCTATATTACATGGGTGTATTGTGAAGGTGTAGGCTATATTACATGGATTTATTGTGAAGGTGTAGGCTATATTACATGGATTTATTGTGAAGGTGTAGGCTATATTACATGGGTTTATTGTGAAGGTGTAGGCTATATTACATGGATGTATTGTGAAGGTGTAGGCTATATTACATGGATTTATTGTGAAGGTGTAGGCTATATTACATGGATGTATTGTGAAGGTGTAGGCTATATTACATGGGTTTATTGTGAAGGTGTAGGCTATATTACATGGATGTATTGTGAAGGTGTAGGCTATATTACATGGGTTTATTGTGAAGGTGTAGGCTATATTACATGGATGTATTGTGAAGGTGTAGGCTATATTACATGGATGTATTGTGAAGGTGTAGGCTATATTACATGGATTTATTGTGAAGGTATAGGCTATATTACATGGATTTATTGTGAAGGTGTATGCTATATTACATGGATTTATTGTGAAGGTGTAGGCTATATTACATGGATTTATTGTGAAGGTGTAGGCTATATTACATGGATTTATTGTGAAGGTGTAGGCTATATTACATGGATTTATTGTGAAGGTGTAGGCTATATTACATGGATTTATTGTGAAGGTGTAGGCTATATTACATGGATTTATTGTGAAGGTGTAGGCTATATTACATGGATTTATTGTGAAGGTGTAGGCTATATTACATGGATTTATTGTGAAGGTGTAGGCTATATTAAATGGATTTATTGTGAAGGTGTAGGCTATATTACATGGATTTATTGTGAAGGTGTAGGCTATATTACATGGATTTATTGTGAAGGTGTAGGCTATATTACATGGATTTATTGTGAAGGTGTAGGCTGTATTACATGGATTTATTGTGAAGGTGTAGGCTATATTACATGGGTTTATTGTGATGGTGTAGGCTATATTACATGGATTTATTGTGAAGGTGTAGGCTATATTACATGGATTTATTGTGAAGGTGTAGGCTATATTACATGGGTTTATTGTGATGGTGTAGGCTATATTACATGGATTTATTGTGAAGGTGTAGGCTATATTACATGGATTTATTGTGAAGGTGTAGGCTATATTACATGGATTTATTGTGAAGGTGTAGGCTATATTACATGGATTTATTGTGAAGGTGTAGGCTATATTACATGGATTTATTGTGAAGGTGTAGGCTATATTACATGGATTTATTGTGAAGGTGTAGGCTATATTACATGGATTTATTGTGAAGGTGTAGGCTATATTACATGGATTTATTGTGAAGGTGTAGGCTATATTACATGGATTTATTGTGAAGGTGTAGGCTATATTACATGGATTTATTGTGAAGGTGTAGGCTATATTACATGGGTTTATTGTGATGGTGTAGGCTATATTACATGGATTTATTGTGAAGGTGTAGGCTATATTACATGGATTTATTGTGAAGGTGTAGGCTATATTACATGGATTTATTGTGAAGGTGTAGGCTATATTACATGGATTTATTGTGAAGGTGTAGGCTATATTACATGGATTTATTGTGAAGGTGTAGGCTATATTACATGGATTTATTGTGAAGGTGTAGGCTATATTACATGGATTTATTGTGAAGGTGTAGGCTATATTACATGGATTTATTGTGAAGGTGTAGGCTATATTACATGGATTTATTGTGAAGGTGTAGGCTATATTACATGGATGTATTGTGAAGGTGTAGGCTATATTACATGGATTTATTGTGAAGGTGTAGGCTATATTACATGGATGTATTGTGAAGGTGTAGGCTATATTACAAGGGTTTATTGTGAAGGTGTAGGCTATATTACATGGATTTATTGTGAAGGTGTAGGCTATATTACATGGATTTATTGTGAAGGTGTAGGCTATATTAAATGGATTTATTGTGAAGGTGTAGGCTATATTACATGGATTTATTGTGAAGGTGTAGGCTATATTACATGGGTTTATTGTGATGGTGTAGGCTATATTACATGGATTTATTGTGAAGGTGTAGGCTATATTACATGGATGTATTGTGAAGGTGTAGGCTATATTACATGGATTTATTATGATGGTGTAGACTATATTACATGGGTTTATTGTGAAGGTGTAGGCTATATTACATGGATTTATTGTGATGGTGTAGGCTATATTACATGGATTTATTGTGATGGTGTAGGCTATATTACATGGGTTTATTGTGAAGGTGTAGGCTATATTACATGGATGTATTGTGAAGGTGTAGGCTATATTACATGGATTTATTATGATGGTGTAGACTATATTACATGGGTTTATTGTGAAGGTGTAGGCTATATTACATGGATTTATTGTGATGGTGTAGGCTATATTACATGGGTTTATTGTGAAGGTGTAGGCTATATTACATGGATGTATTGTGAAGGTGTAGGCTATATTACATGGATGTATTGTGAAGGTGTAGGCTATATTACATGGATTTATTGTGATGGTGTAGGCTATATTACATGGGTTTATTGTGAAGGTGTAGGCTATATTACATGGATGTATTGTGAAGGTGTAGGCTATATTACATGGATTTATTATGATGGTGTAGACTATATTACATGGGTTTATTGTGAAGGTGTAGGCTATATTACATGGATTTATTGTGAAGGTGTAGGCTATATTACATGGGTTTATTGTGAAGGTGTAGGCTATATTACATGGATGTATTGTGAAGGTGTAGGCTATATTACATGGATGTATTGTGAAGGTGTAGGCTATATTACATGGATTTATTGTGAAGGTGTAGGCTATATTACATGGGTGTATTGTGAAGGTGTAGGCTATATTACATGGATTTATTGTGAAGGTGTAGGCTATATTACATGGATTTATTGTGAAGGTGTAGGCTATATTACATGGGTTTATTGTGAAGGTGTAGGCTATATTACATGGATGTATTGTGAAGGTGTAGGCTATATTACATGGATTTATTGTGAAGGTGTAGGCTATATTACATGGATGTATTGTGAAGGTGTAGGCTATATTACATGGGTTTATTGTGAAGGTGTAGGCTATATTACATGGATGTATTGTGAAGGTGTAGGCTATATTACATGGGTTTATTGTGAAGGTGTAGGCTATATTACATGGATGTATTGTGAAGGTGTAGGCTATATTACATGGATGTATTGTGAAGGTGTAGGCTATATTACATGGATGTATTGTGAAGGTGTAGGCTATATTACATGGATTTATTGTGAAGGTTGTAGGCTATATTATATGGATTTATTATGATGGTGTAGACTATATTACATGGGTTTATTGTGAAGGTGTAGGCTATATTACATGGATTTATTGTGAAGGTGTAGGCTATATTACATGGGTTTATTGTGAAGGTGTAGGCTATATTACATGGATGTATTGTGAAGGTGTAGGCTATATTACATGGATTTATTGTGAAGGTGTAGGCTATATTACATGGATTTATTGTGAAGGTGTAGGCTATATTACATGGATTTATTGTGAAGGTGTAGGCTATATTACATGGATTTATTGTGAAGGTGTAGGCTATATTACATGGGTTTATTGTGATGGTGTAGGCTATATTACATGGATTTATTGTGAAGGTGTAGGCTATATTACATGGATGTATTGTGAAGGTGTAGGCTATATTACATGGATTTATTATGATGGTGTAGACTATATTACATGGGTTTATTGTGAAGGTGTAGGCTATATTACATGGATTTATTGTGATGGTGTAGGCTATATTACATGGATTTATTGTGATGGTGTAGGCTATATTACATGGGTTTATTGTGAAGGTGTAGGCTATATTACATGGATGTATTGTGAAGGTGTAGGCTATATTACATGGATTTATTATGATGGTGTAGACTATATTACATGGGTTTATTGTGAAGGTGTAGGCTATATTACATGGATTTATTGTGATGGTGTAGGCTATATTACATGGGTTTATTGTGAAGGTGTAGGCTATATTACATGGATGTATTGTGAAGGTGTAGGCTATATTACATGGATGTATTGTGAAGGTGTAGGCTATATTACATGGATTTATTGTGATGGTGTAGGCTATATTACATGGGTTTATTGTGAAGGTGTAGGCTATATTACATGGATGTATTGTGAAGGTGTAGGCTATATTACATGGATTTATTATGATGGTGTAGACTATATTACATGGGTTTATTGTGAAGGTGTAGGCTATATTACATGGATTTATTGTGAAGGTGTAGGCTATATTACATGGGTTTATTGTGAAGGTGTAGGCTATATTACATGGATGTATTGTGAAGGTGTAGGCTATATTACATGGATGTATTGTGAAGGTGTAGGCTATATTACATGGATTTATTGTGAAGGTGTAGGCTATATTACATGGGTGTATTGTGAAGGTGTAGGCTATATTACATGGATTTATTGTGAAGGTGTAGGCTATATTACATGGATTTATTGTGAAGGTGTAGGCTATATTACATGGGTTTATTGTGAAGGTGTAGGCTATATTACATGGATGTATTGTGAAGGTGTAGGCTATATTACATGGATTTATTGTGAAGGTGTAGGCTATATTACATGGATGTATTGTGAAGGTGTAGGCTATATTACATGGGTTTATTGTGAAGGTGTAGGCTATATTACATGGATGTATTGTGAAGGTGTAGGCTATATTACATGGGTTTATTGTGAAGGTGTAGGCTATATTACATGGATGTATTGTGAAGGTGTAGGCTATATTACATGGATGTATTGTGAAGGTGTAGGCTATATTACATGGATGTATTGTGAAGGTGTAGGCTATATTACATGGATTTATTGTGAAGGTTGTAGGCTATATTATATGGATTTATTATGATGGTGTAGACTATATTACATGGGTTTATTGTGAAGGTGTAGGCTATATTACATGGATTTATTGTGAAGGTGTAGGCTATATTACATGGGTTTATTGTGAAGGTGTAGGCTATATTACATGGATGTATTGTGAAGGTGTAGGCTATATTACATGGATTTATTGTGAAGGTGTAGGCTATATTACATGGATGTATTGTGAAGGTGTAGGCTATATTACAAGGGTTTATTGTGAAGGTGTAGGCTATATTACATGGATTTATTGTGAAGGTGTAGGCTATATTACATGGATTTATTGTGAAGGTGTAGGCTATATTACATGGATTTATTGTGAAGGTGTAGGCTATATTACATGGATTTATTGTGAAGGTGTAGGCTATATTACATGGGTTTATTGTGATGGTGTAGGCTATATTACATGGATTTATTGTGAAGGTGTAGGCTATATTACATGGATGTATTGTGAAGGTGTAGGCTATATTACATGGATTTATTATGATGGTGTAGACTATATTACATGGGTTTATTGTGAAGGTGTAGGCTATATTACATGGATTTATTGTGATGGTGTAGGCTATATTACATGGATTTATTGTGATGGTGTAGGCTATATTACATGGGTTTATTGTGAAGGTGTAGGCTATATTACATGGATTTATTGTGAAGGTGTAGGCTATATTACATGGATTTATTATGATGGTGTAGACTATATTACATGGGTTTATTGTGAAGGTGTAGGCTATATTACATGGATTTATTGTGATGGTGTAGGCTATATTACATGGGTTTATTGTGAAGGTGTAGGCTATATTACATGGATGTATTGTGAAGGTGTAGGCTATATTACATGGATGTATTGTGAAGGTGTAGGCTATATTACATGGATTTATTGTGATGGTGTAGGCTATATTACATGGGTTTATTGTGAAGGTGTAGGCTATATTACATGGATGTATTGTGAAGGTGTAGGCTATATTACATGGATTTATTATGATGGTGTAGACTATATTACATGGGTTTATTGTGAAGGTGTAGGCTATATTACATGGATTTATTGTGAAGGTGTAGGCTATATTACATGGGTTTATTGTGAAGGTGTAGGCTATATTACATGGATGTATTGTGAAGGTGTAGGCTATATTACATGGATGTATTGTGAAGGTGTAGGCTATATTACATGGATTTATTGTGAAGGTGTAGGCTATATTACATGGGTGTATTGTGAAGGTGTAGGCTATATTACATGGATTTATTGTGAAGGTGTAGGCTATATTACATGGATTTATTGTGAAGGTGTAGGCTATATTACATGGGTTTATTGTGAAGGTGTAGGCTATATTACATGGATGTATTGTGAAGGTGTAGGCTATATTACATGGGTTTATTGTGAAGGTGTAGGCTATATTACATGGATGTATTGTGAAGGTGTAGGCTATATTACATGGGTTTATTGTGAAGGTGTAGGCTATATTACATGGATGTATTGTGAAGGTGTAGGCTATATTACATGGATGTATTGTGAAGGTGTAGGCTATATTACATGGATGTATTGTGAAGGTGTAGGCTATATTACATGGATTTATTGTGAAGGTTGTAGGCTATATTATATGGATTTATTATGATGGTGTAGACTATATTACATGGGTTTATTGTGAAGGTGTAGGCTATATTACATGGATTTATTGTGAAGGTGTAGGCTATATTACATGGGTTTATTGTGAAGGTGTAGGCTATATTACATGGATGTATTGTGAAGGTGTAGGCTATATTACATGGATTTATTATGATGGTGTAGACTATATTACATGGGTTTATTGTGAAGGTGTAGGCTATATTACATGGATTTATTGTGATGGTGTAGGCTATATTACATGGGTTTATTGTGAAGGTGTAGGCTATATTACATGGATGTATTGTGAAGGTGTAGGCTATATTACATGGATGTATTGTGAAGGTGTAGGCTATATTACATGGATTTATTGTGATGGTGTAGGCTATATTACATGGGTTTATTGTGAAGGTGTAGGCTATATTACATGGATGTATTGTGAAGGTGTAGGCTATATTACATGGATTTATTATGATGGTGTAGACTATATTACATGGGTTTATTGTGAAGGTGTAGGCTATATTACATGGATTTATTGTGAAGGTGTAGGCTATATTACATGGGTTTATTGTGAAGGTGTAGGCTATATTACATGGATGTATTGTGAAGGTGTAGGCTATATTACATGGATGTATTGTGAAGGTGTAGGCTATATTACATGGATTTATTGTGAAGGTGTAGGCTATATTACATGGGTGTATTGTGAAGGTGTAGGCTATATTACATGGATTTATTGTGAAGGTGTAGGCTATATTACATGGATTTATTGTGAAGGTGTAGGCTATATTACATGGGTTTATTGTGAAGGTGTAGGCTATATTACATGGATGTATTGTGAAGGTGTAGGCTATATTACATGGATTTATTGTGAAGGTGTAGGCTATATTACATGGATGTATTGTGAAGGTGTAGGCTATATTACATGGGTTTATTGTGAAGGTGTAGGCTATATTACATGGATGTATTGTGAAGGTGTAGGCTATATTACATGGGTTTATTGTGAAGGTGTAGGCTATATTACATGGATGTATTGTGAAGGTGTAGGCTATATTACATGGATGTATTGTGAAGGTGTAGGCTATATTACATGGATGTATTGTGAAGGTGTAGGCTATATTACATGGATTTATTGTGAAGGTTGTAGGCTATATTATATGGATTTATTATGATGGTGTAGACTATATTACATGGGTTTATTGTGAAGGTGTAGGCTATATTACATGGATTTATTGTGAAGGTGTAGGCTATATTACATGGGTTTATTGTGAAGGTGTAGGCTATATTACATGGATGTATTGTGAAGGTGTAGGCTATATTACATGGATTTATTGTGAAGGTGTAGGCTATATTACATGGATGTATTGTGAAGGTGTAGGCTATATTACAAGGGTTTATTGTGAAGGTGTAGGCTATATTACATGGATTTATTGTGAAGGTGTAGGCTATATTACATGGATTTATTGTGAAGGTGTAGGCTATATTACATGGATTTATTGTGAAGGTGTAGGCTATATTACATGGATTTATTGTGAAGGTGTAGGCTATATTACATGGGTTTATTGTGATGGTGTAGGCTATATTACATGGATTTATTGTGAAGGTGTAGGCTATATTACATGGATGTATTGTGAAGGTGTAGGCTATATTACATGGATTTATTATGATGGTGTAGACTATATTACATGGGTTTATTGTGAAGGTGTAGGCTATATTACATGGATTTATTGTGATGGTGTAGGCTATATTACATGGATTTATTGTGATGGTGTAGGCTATATTACATGGGTTTATTGTGAAGGTGTAGGCTATATTACATGGATGTATTGTGAAGGTGTAGGCTATATTACATGGATTTATTATGATGGTGTAGACTATATTACATGGGTTTATTGTGAAGGTGTAGGCTATATTACATGGATTTATTGTGATGGTGTAGGCTATATTACATGGGTTTATTGTGAAGGTGTAGGCTATATTACATGGATGTATTGTGAAGGTGTAGGCTATATTACATGGATGTATTGTGAAGGTGTAGGCTATATTACATGGATTTATTGTGATGGTGTAGGCTATATTACATGGGTTTATTGTGAAGGTGTAGGCTATATTACATGGATGTATTGTGAAGGTGTAGGCTATATTACATGGATTTATTATGATGGTGTAGACTATATTACATGGGTTTATTGTGAAGGTGTAGGCTATATTACATGGATTTATTGTGAAGGTGTAGGCTATATTACATGGGTTTATTGTGAAGGTGTAGGCTATATTACATGGATGTATTGTGAAGGTGTAGGCTATATTACATGGATGTATTGTGAAGGTGTAGGCTATATTACATGGATTTATTGTGAAGGTGTAGGCTATATTACATGGGTGTATTGTGAAGGTGTAGGCTATATTACATGGATTTATTGTGAAGGTGTAGGCTATATTACATGGATTTATTGTGAAGGTGTAGGCTATATTACATGGGTTTATTGTGAAGGTGTAGGCTATATTACATGGATGTATTGTGAAGGTGTAGGCTATATTACATGGATTTATTGTGAAGGTGTAGGCTATATTACATGGATGTATTGTGAAGGTGTAGGCTATATTACATGGGTTTATTGTGAAGGTGTAGGCTATATTACATGGATGTATTGTGAAGGTGTAGGCTATATTACATGGGTTTATTGTGAAGGTGTAGGCTATATTACATGGATGTATTGTGAAGGTGTAGGCTATATTACATGGATGTATTGTGAAGGTGTAGGCTATATTACATGGATGTATTGTGAAGGTGTAGGCTATATTACATGGATTTATTGTGAAGGTTGTAGGCTATATTATATGGATTTATTATGATGGTGTAGACTATATTACATGGGTTTATTGTGAAGGTGTAGGCTATATTACATGGATTTATTGTGAAGGTGTAGGCTATATTACATGGGTTTATTGTGAAGGTGTAGGCTATATTACATGGATGTATTGTGAAGGTGTAGGCTATATTACATGGATGTATTGTGAAGGTGTAGGCTATATTACATGGATTTATTGTGAAGGTGTAGGCTATATTACATGGGTGTATTGTGAAGGTGTAGGCTATATTACATGGATTTATTGTGAAGGTGTAGGCTATATTACATGGATTTATTGTGAAGGTGTAGGCTATATTACATGGGTTTATTGTGAAGGTGTAGGCTATATTACATGGATGTATTGTGAAGGTGTAGGCTATATTACATGGATTTATTGTGAAGGTGTAGGCTATATTACATGGATGTATTGTGAAGGTGTAGGCTATATTACATGGGTTTATTGTGAAGGTGTAGGCTATATTACATGGATGTATTGTGAAGGTGTAGGCTATATTACATGGATGTATTGTGAAGGTGTAGGCTATATTACATGGGTTTATTGTGAAGGTGTAGGCTATATTACATGGATGTATTGTGAAGGTGTAGGCTATATTACATGGGTTTATTGTGAAGGTGTAGGCTATATTACATGGATGTATTGTGAAGGTGTAGGCTATATTACATGGATGTATTGTGAAGGTGTAGGCTATATTACATGGATGTATTGTGAAGGTGTAGGCTATATTACATGGATGTATTGTGAAGGTGTAGGCTATATTACATGGATGTATTGTGAAGGTGTAGGCTATATTAAATGGATGTATTGTGAAGGTGTAGGCTATATTACATGGATGTATTGTGAAGGTGTAGGCTATATTACATGGGTTTATTGTGAAGGTGTAGGCTATATTACATGGATGTATTGTGAAGGTGTAGGCTATATTACATGGATGTATTGTGAAGGTGTAGGCTATATTACATGGATGTATTGTGAAGGTGTAGGCTATATTACATGGATGTATTGTGAAGGTGTAGGCTATATTACATGGATGTATTGTGAAGGTGTAGGCTATATTAAATGGATGTATTGTGAAGGTGTAGGCTATATTACATGGATGTATTGTGAAGGTGTAGGCTATATTACATGGGTTTATTGTGAAGGTGTAGGCTATATTACATGGATTTATTGTGAAGGTGTAGGCTATATTACATGGATTTATTGTGAAGGTGTAGGCTATATTACATGGATTTATTGTGAAGGTGTAGGCTATATTACATGGATTTATTGTGAAGGTGTAGGCTATATTACATGGATGTATTGTGAAGGTGTAGGCTATATTACATGGGTTTATTGTGAAGGTGTAGGCTATAATACATGGATGTATTGTGAAGGTGTAGGCTATATTACATGGATGTATTGTGAAGGTGTAGGCTATATTACATGGATGTATTGTGAAGGTGTAGGCTATATTACATGGATGTATTGTGAAGGTGTAGGCTATATTACATGGATTTATTGTGAAGGTTGTAGGCTATATTATATGGATTTATTATGATGGTGTAGACTATATTACATGGGTTTATTGTGAAGGTGTAGGCTATATTACATGGATTTATTGTGAAGGTGTAGGCTATATTACATGGGTTTATTGTGAAGGTGTAGGCTATATTACATGGATGTATTGTGAAGGTGTAGGCTATATTACATGGATGTATTGTGAAGGTGTAGGCTATATTACATGGATTTATTGTGAAGGTGTAGGCTATATTACATGGGTGTATTGTGAAGGTGTAGGCTATATTACATGGATTTATTGTGAAGGTGTAGGCTATATTACATGGATTTATTGTGAAGGTGTAGGCTATATTACATGGGTTTATTGTGAAGGTGTAGGCTATATTACATGGATGTATTGTGAAGGTGTAGGCTATATTACATGGATTTATTGTGAAGGTGTAGGCTATATTACATGGATGTATTGTGAAGGTGTAGGCTATATTACATGGGTTTATTGTGAAGGTGTAGGCTATATTACATGGATGTATTGTGAAGGTGTAGGCTATATTACATGGATGTATTGTGAAGGTGTAGGCTATATTACATGGGTTTATTGTGAAGGTGTAGGCTATATTACATGGATGTATTGTGAAGGTGTAGGCTATATTACATGGGTTTATTGTGAAGGTGTAGGCTATATTACATGGATGTATTGTGAAGGTGTAGGCTATATTACATGGATGTATTGTGAAGGTGTAGGCTATATTACATGGATGTATTGTGAAGGTGTAGGCTATATTACATGGATGTATTGTGAAGGTGTAGGCTATATTACATGGATGTATTGTGAAGGTGTAGGCTATATTAAATGGATGTATTGTGAAGGTGTAGGCTATATTACATGGATGTATTGTGAAGGTGTAGGCTATATTACATGGGTTTATTGTGAAGGTGTAGGCTATATTACATGGATGTATTGTGAAGGTGTAGGCTATATTACATGGATGTATTGTGAAGGTGTAGGCTATATTACATGGATGTATTGTGAAGGTGTAGGCTATATTACATGGATGTATTGTGAAGGTGTAGGCTATATTACATGGATGTATTGTGAAGGTGTAGGCTATATTAAATGGATGTATTGTGAAGGTGTAGGCTATATTACATGGATGTATTGTGAAGGTGTAGGCTATATTACATGGGTTTATTGTGAAGGTGTAGGCTATATTACATGGATTTATTGTGAAGGTGTAGGCTATATTACATGGATTTATTGTGAAGGTGTAGGCTATATTACATGGATTTATTGTGAAGGTGTAGGCTATATTACATGGATTTATTGTGAAGGTGTAGGCTATATTACATGGATGTATTGTGAAGGTGTAGGCTATATTACATGGGTTTATTGTGAAGGTGTAGGCTATATTACATGGATGTATTGTGAAGGTGTAGGCTATATTACATGGATGTATTGTGAAGGTGTAGGCTATATTACATGGATGTATTGTGAAGGTGTAGGCTATATTACATGGATGTATTGTGAAGGTGTAGGCTATATTACATGGATGTATTGTGAAGGTGTAGGCTATATTAAATGGATGTATTGTGAAGGTGTAGGCTATATTACATGGATGTATTGTGAAGGTGTAGGCTATATTACATGGGTTTATTGTGAAGGTGTAGGCTATATTACATGGATGTATTGTGAAGGTGTAGGCTATATTACATGGATGTATTGTGAAGGTGTAGGCTATATTACATGGATGTATTGTGAAGGTGTAGGCTATATTAAATGGATGTATTGTGAAGGTGTAGGCTATATTAAATGGATGTATTGTGAAGGTGTAGGCTATATTAAATGGATGTATTGTGAAGGTGTAGGCTATATTAAATGGATGTATTGTGAAGGTGTAGGCTATATTAAATGGATGTATTGTGAAGGTGTAGGCTATATTAAATGGATGTATTGTGAAGGTGTAGGCTATATTAAATGGATGTATTGTGAAGGTGTAGGCTATATTACATGGATGTATTGTGAAGGTGTAGGCTATATTAAATGGATGTATTGTGAAGGTGTAGGCTATATTACATGGATTTATTGTGAAGGTGTAGGCTATATTAAATGGATGTATTGTGAAGGTGTAGGCTATATTAAATGGATGTATTGTGAAGGTGTAGGCTATATTAAATGGATTTATTGTGAAGGTGTAGGCTATATTACATGGATGTATTGTGAAGGTGTAGGCTATATTAAATGGATGTATTGTGAAGGTGTAGGCTATATTACATGGATTTATTGTGAAGGTGTAGGCTATATTAAATGGATGTATTGTGAAGGTGTAGGCTATATTAAATGGATGTATTGTGAAGGTGTAGGCTATATTAAATGGATGTATTGTGAAGGTGTAGGCTATATTAAATGGATTTATTGTGAAGGTGTAGGCTATATTAAATGGATTTATTGTGAAGGTGTAGGCTATATTACATGGATTTATTGTGAAGGTGTAGGCTATATTACATGGATGTATTGTGAAGGTGTAGGCTATATTAAATGGATGTATTGTGAAGGTGTAGGCTATATTAAATGGATGTATTGTGAAGGTGTAGGCTATATTAAATGGATTTATTGTGAAGGTGTAGGCTATATTAAATGGATTTATTGTGAAGGTGTAGGCTATATTAAATGGATTTATTGTGAAGGTGTAGGCTATATTAAATGGATGTATTGTGAAGGTGTAGGCTATATTAAATGGATTTATTGTGAAGGTGTAGGCTATATTAAATGGATTTATTGTGAAGGTGTAGGCTATATTAAATGGATGTATTGTGAAGGTGTAGGCTATATTAAATGGATTTATTGTGAAGGTGTAGGCTATATTAAATGGATTTATTGTGAAGGTGTAGGCTATATTAAATGGATTTATTGTGAAGGTGTAGGCTATATTACATGGATTTATTGTGAAGGTGTAGGCTATATTACATGGATTTATTGTGAAGGTGTAGGCTATATTAAATGGATTTATTGTGAAGGTGTAGGCTATATTAAATGGATTTATTGTGAAGGTGTAGGCTATATTACATGGATTTATTGTGAAGGTGTAGGCTATATTACATGGATTTATTGTGAAGGTGTAGGCTATATTAAATGGATTTATTGTGAAGGTGTAGGCTATATTAAATGGATTTATTGTGAAGGTGTAGGCTATATTAAATGGATTTATTGTGAAGGTGTAGGCTATATTAAATTGATTTATTGTGAAGGTGTAGGCTATATTAAATTGATTTATTGTGAAGGTGTAGGCTATATTAAATGGATTTATTGTGAAGGTGTAGGCTATATTACATGGATTTATTGTGAAGGTGTAGGCTATATTACATGGATGTATTGTGAAGGTGTAGGCTATATTACATGGGTTTATTGTGAAGGTGTAGGCTATATTACATGGATGTATTGTGAAGGTGTAGGCTATATTACATGGGTTTATTGTGAAGGTGTAGGCTATATTACATGGATGTATTGTGAAGGTGTAGGCTATATTACATGGATGTATTGTGAAGGTGTAGGCTATATTACATGGATGTATTGTGAAGGTGTAGGCTATATTACATGGATTTATTGTGAAGGTTGTAGGCTATATTATATGGATTTATTATGATGGTGTAGACTATATTACATGGGTTTATTGTGAAGGTGTAGGCTATATTACATGGATTTATTGTGAAGGTGTAGGCTATATTACATGGGTTTATTGTGAAGGTGTAGGCTATATTACATGGATGTATTGTGAAGGTGTAGGCTATATTACATGGATGTATTGTGAAGGTGTAGGCTATATTACATGGATTTATTGTGAAGGTGTAGGCTATATTACATGGGTGTATTGTGAAGGTGTAGGCTATATTACATGGATTTATTGTGAAGGTGTAGGCTATATTACATGGATTTATTGTGAAGGTGTAGGCTATATTACATGGGTTTATTGTGAAGGTGTAGGCTATATTACATGGATGTATTGTGAAGGTGTAGGCTATATTACATGGATTTATTGTGAAGGTGTAGGCTATATTACATGGATGTATTGTGAAGGTGTAGGCTATATTACATGGGTTTATTGTGAAGGTGTAGGCTATATTACATGGATGTATTGTGAAGGTGTAGGCTATATTACATGGATGTATTGTGAAGGTGTAGGCTATATTACATGGGTTTATTGTGAAGGTGTAGGCTATATTACATGGATGTATTGTGAAGGTGTAGGCTATATTACATGGGTTTATTGTGAAGGTGTAGGCTATATTACATGGATGTATTGTGAAGGTGTAGGCTATATTACATGGATGTATTGTGAAGGTGTAGGCTATATTACATGGATGTATTGTGAAGGTGTAGGCTATATTACATGGATGTATTGTGAAGGTGTAGGCTATATTACATGGATGTATTGTGAAGGTGTAGGCTATATTAAATGGATGTATTGTGAAGGTGTAGGCTATATTACATGGATGTATTGTGAAGGTGTAGGCTATATTACATGGGTTTATTGTGAAGGTGTAGGCTATATTACATGGATGTATTGTGAAGGTGTAGGCTATATTACATGGATGTATTGTGAAGGTGTAGGCTATATTACATGGATGTATTGTGAAGGTGTAGGCTATATTACATGGATGTATTGTGAAGGTGTAGGCTATATTACATGGATGTATTGTGAAGGTGTAGGCTATATTAAATGGATGTATTGTGAAGGTGTAGGCTATATTACATGGATGTATTGTGAAGGTGTAGGCTATATTACATGGGTTTATTGTGAAGGTGTAGGCTATATTACATGGATTTATTGTGAAGGTGTAGGCTATATTACATGGATTTATTGTGAAGGTGTAGGCTATATTACATGGATTTATTGTGAAGGTGTAGGCTATATTACATGGATTTATTGTGAAGGTGTAGGCTATATTACATGGATGTATTGTGAAGGTGTAGGCTATATTACATGGGTTTATTGTGAAGGTGTAGGCTATATTACATGGATGTATTGTGAAGGTGTAGGCTATATTACATGGATGTATTGTGAAGGTGTAGGCTATATTACATGGATGTATTGTGAAGGTGTAGGCTATATTACATGGATGTATTGTGAAGGTGTAGGCTATATTACATGGATGTATTGTGAAGGTGTAGGCTATATTAAATGGATGTATTGTGAAGGTGTAGGCTATATTACATGGATGTATTGTGAAGGTGTAGGCTATATTACATGGGTTTATTGTGAAGGTGTAGGCTATATTACATGGATGTATTGTGAAGGTGTAGGCTATATTACATGGATGTATTGTGAAGGTGTAGGCTATATTACATGGATGTATTGTGAAGGTGTAGGCTATATTACATGGATGTATTGTGAAGGTGTAGGCTATATTACATGGATGTATTGTGAAGGTGTAGGCTATATTAAATGGATGTATTGTGAAAGTGTAGGCTATATTACATGGATGTATTGTGAAGGTGTAGGCTATATTACATGGGTTTATTGTGAAGGTGTAGGCTATATTACATGGATTTATTGTGAAGGTGTAGGCTATATTACATGGATTTATTGTGAAGGTGTAGGCTATATTACATGGATTTATTGTGAAGGTGTAGGCTATATTACATGGATTTATTGTGAAGGTGTAGGCTATATTACATGGATGTATTGTGAAGGTGTAGGCTATATTACATGGGTTTATTGTGAAGGTGTAGGCTATATTACATGGATGTATTGTGAAGGTGTAGGCTATATTACATGGATGTATTGTGAAGGTGTAGGCTATATTACATGGATGTATTGTGAAGGTGTAGGCTATATTACATGGATGTATTGTGAAGGTGTAGGCTATATTACATGGATTTATTGTGAAGGTTGTAGGCTATATTATATGGATTTATTATGATGGTGTAGACTATATTACATGGGTTTATTGTGAAGGTGTAGGCTATATTACATGGATTTATTGTGAAGGTGTAGGCTATATTACATGGGTTTATTGTGAAGGTGTAGGCTATATTACATGGATGTATTGTGAAGGTGTAGGCTATATTACATGGATGTATTGTGAAGGTGTAGGCTATATTACATGGATTTATTGTGAAGGTGTAGGCTATATTACATGGGTGTATTGTGAAGGTGTAGGCTATATTACATGGATTTATTGTGAAGGTGTAGGCTATATTACATGGATTTATTGTGAAGGTGTAGGCTATATTACATGGGTTTATTGTGAAGGTGTAGGCTATATTACATGGATGTATTGTGAAGGTGTAGGCTATATTACATGGATTTATTGTGAAGGTGTAGGCTATATTACATGGATGTATTGTGAAGGTGTAGGCTATATTACATGGGTTTATTGTGAAGGTGTAGGCTATATTACATGGATGTATTGTGAAGGTGTAGGCTATATTACATGGATGTATTGTGAAGGTGTAGGCTATATTACATGGGTTTATTGTGAAGGTGTAGGCTATATTACATGGATGTATTGTGAAGGTGTAGGCTATATTACATGGGTTTATTGTGAAGGTGTAGGCTATATTACATGGATGTATTGTGAAGGTGTAGGCTATATTACATGGATGTATTGTGAAGGTGTAGGCTATATTACATGGATGTATTGTGAAGGTGTAGGCTATATTACATGGATGTATTGTGAAGGTGTAGGCTATATTACATGGATGTATTGTGAAGGTGTAGGCTATATTAAATGGATGTATTGTGAAGGTGTAGGCTATATTACATGGATGTATTGTGAAGGTGTAGGCTATATTACATGGGTTTATTGTGAAGGTGTAGGCTATATTACATGGATGTATTGTGAAGGTGTAGGCTATATTACATGGATGTATTGTGAAGGTGTAGGCTATATTACATGGATGTATTGTGAAGGTGTAGGCTATATTACATGGATGTATTGTGAAGGTGTAGGCTATATTACATGGATGTATTGTGAAGGTGTAGGCTATATTAAATGGATGTATTGTGAAGGTGTAGGCTATATTACATGGATGTATTGTGAAGGTGTAGGCTATATTACATGGGTTTATTGTGAAGGTGTAGGCTATATTACATGGATTTATTGTGAAGGTGTAGGCTATATTACATGGATTTATTGTGAAGGTGTAGGCTATATTACATGGATTTATTGTGAAGGTGTAGGCTATATTACATGGATTTATTGTGAAGGTGTAGGCTATATTACATGGATGTATTGTGAAGGTGTAGGCTATATTACATGGGTTTATTGTGAAGGTGTAGGCTATATTACATGGATGTATTGTGAAGGTGTAGGCTATATTACATGGATGTATTGTGAAGGTGTAGGCTATATTACATGGATGTATTGTGAAGGTGTAGGCTATATTACATGGATGTATTGTGAAGGTGTAGGCTATATTACATGGATGTATTGTGAAGGTGTAGGCTATATTAAATGGATGTATTGTGAAGGTGTAGGCTATATTACATGGATGTATTGTGAAGGTGTAGGCTATATTACATGGGTTTATTGTGAAGGTGTAGGCTATATTACATGGATGTATTGTGAAGGTGTAGGCTATATTACATGGATGTATTGTGAAGGTGTAGGCTATATTACATGGATGTATTGTGAAGGTGTAGGCTATATTAAATGGATGTATTGTGAAGGTGTAGGCTATATTAAATGGATGTATTGTGAAGGTGTAGGCTATATTAAATGGATGTATTGTGAAGGTGTAGGCTATATTAAATGGATGTATTGTGAAGGTGTAGGCTATATTAAATGGATGTATTGTGAAGGTGTAGGCTATATTAAATGGATGTATTGTGAAGGTGTAGGCTATATTAAATGGATGTATTGTGAAGGTGTAGGCTATATTACATGGATGTATTGTGAAGGTGTAGGCTATATTAAATGGATGTATTGTGAAGGTGTAGGCTATATTACATGGATTTATTGTGAAGGTGTAGGCTATATTAAATGGATGTATTGTGAAGGTGTAGGCTATATTAAATGGATGTATTGTGAAGGTGTAGGCTATATTAAATGGATTTATTGTGAAGGTGTAGGCTATATTACATGGATGTATTGTGAAGGTGTAGGCTATATTAAATGGATGTATTGTGAAGGTGTAGGCTATATTACATGGATTTATTGTGAAGGTGTAGGCTATATTAAATGGATGTATTTTGAAGGTGTAGGCTATATTAAATGGATGTATTGTGAAGGTGTAGGCTATATTAAATGGATGTATTGTGAAGGTGTAGGCTATATTAAATGGATTTATTGTGAAGGTGTAGGCTATATTAAATGGATTTATTGTGAAGGTGTAGGCTATATTACATGGATTTATTGTGAAGGTGTAGGCTATATTACATGGATGTATTGTGAAGGTGTAGGCTATATTAAATGGATGTATTGTGAAGGTGTAGGCTATATTAAATGGATGTATTGTGAAGGTGTAGGCTATATTAAATGGATTTATTGTGAAGGTGTAGGCTATATTAAATGGATTTATTGTGAAGGTGTAGGCTATATTAAATGGATTTATTGTGAAGGTGTAGGCTATATTAAATGGATGTATTGTGAAGGTGTAGGCTATATTAAATGGATTTATTGTGAAGGTGTAGGCTATATTAAATGGATTTATTGTGAAGGTGTAGGCTATATTAAATGGATTTATTGTGAAGGTGTAGGCTATATTACATGGATTTATTGTGAAGGTGTAGGCTATATTACATGGATTTATTGTGAAGGTGTAGGCTATATTAAATGGATTTATTGTGAAGGTGTAGGCTATATTAAATGGATTTATTGTGAAGGTGTAGGCTATATTACATGGATTTATTGTGAAGGTGTAGGCTATATTACATGGATTTATTGTGAAGGTGTAGGCTATATTAAATGGATTTATTGTGAAGGTGTAGGCTATATTAAATGGATTTATTGTGAAGGTGTAGGCTATATTAAATGGATTTATTGTGAAGGTGTAGGCTATATTAAATTGATTTATTGTGAAGGTGTAGGCTATATTAAATGGATTTATTGTGAAGGTGTAGGCTATATTAAATGGATTTATTGTGAAGGTGTAGGCTATATTACATGGATTTATTGTGAAGGTGTAGGCTATATTACATGGATGTATTGTGAAGGTGTAGGCTATATTACATGGGTTTATTGTGAAGGTGTAGGCTATATTACATGGATGTATTGTGAAGGTGTAGGCTATATTACATGGGTTTATTGTGAAGGTGTAGGCTATATTACATGGATGTATTGTGAAGGTGTAGGCTATATTACATGGATGTATTGTGAAGGTGTAGGCTATATTACATGGATGTATTGTGAAGGTGTAGGCTATATTACATGGATTTATTGTGAAGGTTGTAGGCTATATTATATGGATTTATTATGATGGTGTAGACTATATTACATGGGTTTATTGTGAAGGTGTAGGCTATATTACATGGATTTATTGTGAAGGTGTAGGCTATATTACATGGGTTTATTGTGAAGGTGTAGGCTATATTACATGGATGTATTGTGAAGGTGTAGGCTATATTACATGGATGTATTGTGAAGGTGTAGGCTATATTACATGGATTTATTGTGAAGGTGTAGGCTATATTACATGGGTGTATTGTGAAGGTGTAGGCTATATTACATGGATTTATTGTGAAGGTGTAGGCTATATTACATGGATTTATTGTGAAGGTGTAGGCTATATTACATGGGTTTATTGTGAAGGTGTAGGCTATATTACATGGATGTATTGTGAAGGTGTAGGCTATATTACATGGATTTATTGTGAAGGTGTAGGCTATATTACATGGATGTATTGTGAAGGTGTAGGCTATATTACATGGGTTTATTGTGAAGGTGTAGGCTATATTACATGGATGTATTGTGAAGGTGTAGGCTATATTACATGGATGTATTGTGAAGGTGTAGGCTATATTACATGGGTTTATTGTGAAGGTGTAGGCTATATTACATGGATGTATTGTGAAGGTGTAGGCTATATTACATGGGTTTATTGTGAAGGTGTAGGCTATATTACATGGATGTATTGTGAAGGTGTAGGCTATATTACATGGATGTATTGTGAAGGTGTAGGCTATATTACATGGATGTATTGTGAAGGTGTAGGCTATATTACATGGATGTATTGTGAAGGTGTAGGCTATATTACATGGATGTATTGTGAAGGTGTAGGCTATATTAAATGGATGTATTGTGAAGGTGTAGGCTATATTACATGGATGTATTGTGAAGGTGTAGGCTATATTACATGGGTTTATTGTGAAGGTGTAGGCTATATTACATGGATGTATTGTGAAGGTGTAGGCTATATTACATGGATGTATTGTGAAGGTGTAGGCTATATTACATGGATGTATTGTGAAGGTGTAGGCTATATTACATGGATGTATTGTGAAGGTGTAGGCTATATTACATGGATGTATTGTGAAGGTGTAGGCTATATTAAATGGATGTATTGTGAAGGTGTAGGCTATATTACATGGATGTATTGTGAAGGTGTAGGCTATATTACATGGGTTTATTGTGAAGGTGTAGGCTATATTACATGGATTTATTGTGAAGGTGTAGGCTATATTACATGGATTTATTGTGAAGGTGTAGGCTATATTACATGGATTTATTGTGAAGGTGTAGGCTATATTACATGGATTTATTGTGAAGGTGTAGGCTATATTACATGGATGTATTGTGAAGGTGTAGGCTATATTACATGGGTTTATTGTGAAGGTGTAGGCTATATTACATGGATGTATTGTGAAGGTGTAGGCTATATTACATGGATGTATTGTGAAGGTGTAGGCTATATTACATGGATGTATTGTGAAGGTGTAGGCTATATTACATGGATGTATTGTGAAGGTGTAGGCTATATTACATGGATGTATTGTGAAGGTGTAGGCTATATTAAATGGATGTATTGTGAAGGTGTAGGCTATATTACATGGATGTATTGTGAAGGTGTAGGCTATATTACATGGGTTTATTGTGAAGGTGTAGGCTATATTACATGGATGTATTGTGAAGGTGTAGGCTATATTACATGGATGTATTGTGAAGGTGTAGGCTATATTACATGGATGTATTGTGAAGGTGTAGGCTATATTAAATGGATGTATTGTGAAGGTGTAGGCTATATTAAATGGATGTATTGTGAAGGTGTAGGCTATATTAAATGGATGTATTGTGAAGGTGTAGGCTATATTAAATGGATGTATTGTGAAGGTGTAGGCTATATTAAATGGATGTATTGTGAAGGTGTAGGCTATATTAAATGGATGTATTGTGAAGGTGTAGGCTATATTAAATGGATGTATTGTGAAGGTGTAGGCTATATTACATGGATGTATTGTGAAGGTGTAGGCTATATTAAATGGATGTATTGTGAAGGTGTAGGCTATATTACATGGATTTATTGTGAAGGTGTAGGCTATATTAAATGGATGTATTGTGAAGGTGTAGGCTATATTAAATGGATGTATTGTGAAGGTGTAGGCTATATTAAATGGATTTATTGTGAAGGTGTAGGCTATATTACATGGATGTATTGTGAAGGTGTAGGCTATATTAAATGGATGTATTGTGAAGGTGTAGGCTATATTACATGGATTTATTGTGAAGGTGTAGGCTATATTAAATGGATGTATTGTGAAGGTGTAGGCTATATTAAATGGATGTATTGTGAAGGTGTAGGCTATATTAAATGGATGTATTGTGAAGGTGTAGGCTATATTAAATGGATTTATTGTGAAGGTGTAGGCTATATTAAATGGATTTATTGTGAAGGTGTAGGCTATATTACATGGATTTATTGTGAAGGTGTAGGCTATATTACATGGATGTATTGTGAAGGTGTAGGCTATATTAAATGGATGTATTGTGAAGGTGTAGGCTATATTAAATGGATGTATTGTGAAGGTGTAGGCTATATTAAATGGATTTATTGTGAAGGTGTAGGCTATATTAAATGGATTTATTGTGAAGGTGTAGGCTATATTAAATGGATTTATTGTGAAGGTGTAGGCTATATTAAATGGATGTATTGTGAAGGTGTAGGCTATATTAAATGGATTTATTGTGAAGGTGTAGGCTATATTAAATGGATTTATTGTGAAGGTGTAGGCTATATTAAATGGATTTATTGTGAAGGTGTAGGCTATATTACATGGATTTATTGTGAAGGTGTAGGCTATATTACATGGATTTATTGTGAAGGTGTAGGCTATATTAAATGGATTTATTGTGAAGGTGTAGGCTATATTAAATGGATTTATTGTGAAGGTGTAGGCTATATTACGTGGATTTATTGTGAAGGTGTAGGCTATATTACATGGATTTATTGTGAAGGTGTAGGCTATATTAAATGGATTTATTGTGAAGGTGTAGGCTATATTAAATGGATTTATTGTGAAGGTGTAGGCTATATTAAATGGATTTATTGTGAAGGTGTAGGCTATATTAAATTGATTTATAGTGAAGGTGTAGGCTATATTAAATGGATTTATTGTGAAGGTGTAGGCTATATTAAATGGATTTATTGTGAAGGTGTAGGCTATATTAAATGGATTTATTGTGAAGGTGTAGGCTATATTACATGGATTTATTGTGAAGGTGTAGGCTATATTACATGGATTTATTGTGAAGGTGTAGGCTATATTACATGGATTTATTGTGAAGGTGTAGGCTATATTAAATGGATTTATTGTGAAGGTGTAGGCTATATTAAATGGGTTTATTGTGAAGGTGTAGGCTATATTAAATGGGTTTATTGTGAAGGTGTAGGCTATATTAAATGGGTTTATTGTGAAGGTGTAGGCTATATTAAATGGGTTTATTGTGAAGGTGTAGGCTATATTAAATGGGTTTATTGTGAAGGTGTAGGCTATATTAAATGGGTTTATTGTGAAGGTGTAGGCTATATTAAATGGGTTTATTGTGAAGGTGTAGGCTATATTAAATGGGTTTATTGTGAAGTTGTAGGCTATATTAAATGGGTTTATTGTGAAGGTGTAGGCTATATTAAATGGGTTTATTGTGAAGGTGTAGGCTATATTAAATGGGTTTATTGTGAAGGTGTAGGCTATATTAAATGGGTTTATTGTGAAGGTGTAGGCTATATTAAATGGGTTTATTGTGAAGGTGTAGGCTATATTAAATGGGTTTATTGTGAAGGTGTAGGCTATATTAAATGGGTTTATTGTGAAGGTGTAGGCTATATTAAATGGGTTTATTGTGAAGGTGTAGGCTATATTAAATGGGTTTATTGTGAAGGTGTAGGCTATATTAAATGGGTTTATTGTGAAGGTGTAGGCTATATTAAATGGGTTTATTGTGAAGGTGTAGGCTATATTAAATGGGTTTATTGTGAAGGTGTAGGCTATATTAAATGGGTTTATTGTGAAGGTGTAGGCTATATTAAATGGGTTTATTGTGAAGGTGTAGGCTATATTAAATGGGTTTATTGTGAAGGTGTAGGCTATATTAAATGGGTTTATTGTGAAGGTGTAGGCTATATTAAATGGATTTATTGTGAAGGTGTAGGCTATATTACATGGATTTATTGTGAAGGTGTAGGCTATATTAAATGGGTTTATTGTGAAGGTGTAGGCTATATTACATGGGTTTATTGTGAAGGTGTAGGCTATATTACATGGATTTATTGTGAAGGTGTAGGCTATATTACATGGATTTATTGTGAAGGTGTAGGCTATATTAAATGGATTTATTGTGAAGGTGTAGGCTATATTAAATGGGTTTATTAGACTTTTTTAAATGTAGATGTTCCAAAGGTCAGCATCAGTGTGGAAGCCAAGAGATGCTAAATGTGTTTTTGTTAATTAACAGTCAATTACTGTGAGACCAACAGTTATTTGCTTGACAATCACCGGCTGACGAAACCAGCTTCGTTTTCGACAACTTGTAGAGTCCATGCCCTGATAAATTGAGGCTGTTCTGAGGGCAAAAGGGGAACTCAATATTAGGAAGGAGTTCCTAATGTTTTGTACACTCAGTGTAGATAGAACAAGATTATAAATCCTATATAAAGGGAAGAGGATGTTTGACAGCATGTTGAGGTTGTTCAGTTCTCTTAGAACACAGAGCAGAAATCACTCAAAATCACTTCCATTAAGAACAAAAAAAAGTCTTCATTTTTCCTGCCTTCTCCTGTTACGCTGATCCTTACTTTCAGCAATTTTGAAATAATCGCTCCTAAACAGGATATGGTGAGTTTGGGGGACAGTCAAAATGGGACTTCAACCTGCAACCTTTCTACCAAAACCATTGAGTGGTCCACACACACATACACCCACACACACAAAGACACACAAAGACACACACACACACACACACACACACACACACACACACACACACACACACACACACACACACACACACACACACACACACACACACACACACACACACACACACACACACACACACACACACAGGGCTATGAAAAACCCTCTATCTCCACCTTTCTCCTCCAGGAAAAGGGAGAATATAGTTATGGGAGAAGCAGAGACAGACTCAGAGCAGAGACAGACTCAGAGCAGAGACAGACTCAGAGACAGATTCAGAGACAGACTCAGAGCAGAGACAGACTCAGAGCAGAGACAGACTCAGAGCAGAGACAGACTCAGAGCAGTGACAGACTCAGAGTAGAGACAGACTCAGAGCAGAGACAGACTCAGAGCAGTGACAGACTCAGAGCAGAGACAGACTCAGAGCAGAGACAGACTCAGAGCAGTGACAGACTCAGAGCAGAGACAGACTCAGAGCAGAGACAGACTCAGAGCAGAGACAGACTCAGAGCAGAGACAGACTCAGAGCAGAGACAGACTCAGAGCAGTGACAGACTCAGAGCAGAGACAGACTCAGAGACAGACTCAGAGCAGAGACAGACTCAGAGCAGAGACAGACTCAGAGCAGTGACAGACTCAGAGCAGTGACAGACTCAGAGCAGAGACAGACTCAGAGCAGAGACAGACTCAGAGCAGTGACAGAGTCAGAGCAGAGACAGACTCAGAGCAGAGACAGACTCAGAGCAGAGACAGACTCAGAGCAGAGACAGACTCAGAGCAGAGACAGACTCAGAGACAGACTCAGAGACAGACTCAGAGCAGAGACAGACTCAGAGCAGAGACAGACTCAGAGCAGAGACAGACTCAGAGCAGTGACAGACTCAGAGCAGAGACAGACTCAGAGCAGAGACAGACTCAGAGCAGTGACAGACTCAGAGCAGAGACAGACTCAGAGCAGAGACAGACTCAGAGCAGTGACAGACTCAGAGCAGAGACAGACTCAGAGCAGTGACAGACTCAGAGCAGTGACAGACTCAGAGCAGAGACAGACTCAGAGCAGAGACAGACTCAGAGACAGACTCAGAGCAGAGACAGACTCAGAGCAGAGACAGACTCAGAGCAGTGACAGACTCAGAGCAGAGACAGACTCAGAGCAGAGACAGACTCAGAGCAGTGACAGACTCAGAGCAGAGACAGACTCAGAGCAGAGACAGACTCAGAGACAGACTCAGAGCAGAGACAGACTCAGAGCAGAGACAGACTCAGAGACAGACTCAAGAGCAGAGACAGACTCAGAGCAGAGACAGACTCAGAGCAGAGACAGACTCAGAGCAGAGACAGACTCAGAGACAGACTCAGAGACAGACTCAGAGACAGACTCAGAGCAGAGACAAACTCAGAGCAGAGACAGACTCAGAGCAGAGACAGACTCAGAGCAGAAACAGACTCAGAGACAGATTCAGAGACAGACCCAAAGCAGAGACAGACTCAGAGACAGATTCAGAGACAGACTCAGAGCAGAGACATACTCAGAGACAGATTCAGAGACAGACTCAGAGCAGAGACAGACTCAGAGCAGAGACAGACTCAGAGACAGATTCAGAGACAGACTCAGAGCAGAGACAGACTCAGAGCAGAGACAGACTCAGAGCAGAGACAGACTCAGAGCAGTGACAGACTCAGAGCAGAGACAGACTCAGAGCAGAGATAGACTCAGAGCAGAGACAGACTCAGAGCAGAGACAGACTCAGAGCAGAGACAGACTCAGAGCAGAGACAGACTCAGAGCAGAGACAGACTCAGAGACAGACTCAGAGCAGAGACAGACTCAGAGCAGAGACAGACTCAGAGCAGAGACAGACTCAGAGACAGACTCAGAGCAGAGACAGACTCAGAGACAGACTCAGAGACAGACTCAGAGACAGACTCAGAGCAGAGACAGACTCAGAGCAGAGACAGACTCAGAGCAGAGACAGACTCAGAGCAGAGACAGACTCAGAGCAGAGACAGACTCAGAGCAGTGACAGACTCAGAGCAGAGACAGACTCAGAGCAGAGACAGACTCAGAGACAGACTCAGAGCAGAGACAGACTCAGAGCAGAGACAGACTCAGAGCAGTGATATTTTATTTTTATTTATTTCACCTTTATTTAACCAGGTAGGCTAGTTGAGAACAAGTTCTCATTTGCAACTGCGACCTGTCCAAGATAAAGCATAGCAGTGTGAACAGACAACACAGAGTTACACATGGAGTAAACAATAAACAAGTCAATAACATGGTAGAAAAAAAAGAGAATCTATATACAATGTGTGCAAAAGGCATGAGGTAGGCAATAAATCGAATAATTACAATTTAGCAGATTAACACTGGAGTGATAAATCATCAGATGATCATGTGCAAGAAGAGATACTGGTGTGCAAAAGAGCAGAAAAGTAAATAAATAAAAGCAGTATGGGGGGTGAGGTAGGTAAATTGGGTGGGTAGTTTACAGATGGACTATGTACAGCTGCAGCGATCGGTTAGCTGCTCGGATAGCAGATTTTTTAAGTTGTTGAGGGAGATAAAAGTCTCCAACTTCAGAGATTTTTGCAATTCGTTCCAGTCGCAGGCAGCAGAGAACTGGAAGGAAAGGCGTCCAAATGAGGTTTTGGCTTTAGGGATGATCAGTGAGATACACCTGCTGGAGCGCGTGTTGCGGGTGGGTGTAGCCATCGTGACCAGTGAACTGAGATAAGGCGGCACTTTACCTAGCATAGCCTTGTAGATGACCTGGAGCCAGTGGGTCTGACGACGAACATGTAGCGAGGGCCAGCCGACTAGGGCATACAGGTCGCAGTGGTGGGTCGTATAAGGTGCTTTAGTAACAAAACGAATGGCACTGTGATAAACTGCATCCAGTTTGCTGAGTAGAGTATTGGAAGCTATTTTGTAGATGACATCGCCGAAGTCGAGGATCGGTAGGATAGTCAGTTTTACTAGGGTAAGTTTGGCGGCGTGAGTGAAGGAGGCTTTGTTGCGGAATAGAAAGCCGATTCTTGCTTTGATTTTGGATTGGAGATGTTTGATATGAGTCTGGAAGGAGAGTTTGCAGTCTAGCCAGACACCTAGGTACTTATAGATGTCCACATATTCTAGGTCGGAACCGTCCAGGGTGGTGATGCTAGTCGGGCGTGCGGGTGCAGGCAGCGAACGGTTGAAAAGCATGCATTTGGTTTTACTAGCGTTTAAGAGCAGTTGGAGGCCACGGAAGGAGTGTTGTATGGCATTGAAGCTCGTTTGGAGGTTAGATAGCACAGTGTCCAAGGAAGGGCCAGAAGTATATAGAATGGTGTCGTCTGCGTAGAGGTGGATCAGGGAATCGCCCGCAGCAAGAGCAACATCATTGATGTATACAGAGAAAAGAGTCGGCCCGAGAATTGAACCCTGTGGTACCCCCATAGAGACTGCCAGAGGACCGGACAACATGCCCTCCGATTTGACACACTGAACTCTGTCTGCAAAGTAGTTGGTGAACCAGGCAAGGCAGTCATTAGAAAAACCGAGGCTACTGAGTCTGCCGATAAGAATATGGTGATTGACAGAGTCGAAAGCCTTGGCCAGGTCGATGAAGACGGCTGCACAGTAATGTCTTTTATCGATGGCGGTTATGATATCGTTTAGTACCTTGAGCGTGGCTGAGGTGCACCCATGACCGGCTCGGAAACCGGATTGCACAGCGGAGAAGGTACGGTGGGATTCGAGATGGTCAGTGATCTGTTTGTTGACTTGGCTTTCGAAGACCTTAGATAGGCAGGGCAGGATGGATATAGGTCTGTAACAGTTTGGGTCCAGGGTGTCTCCCCCTTTGAAGAGGGGGATGACCGTGGCAGCTTTCCAATCCTTGGGGATCTCAGATGATACGAAGGAGAGGTTGAACAGGCTGGTGATAGGGGGTGCGACAATGGCGGCGGACAGTTTCAGAAATAGGGGGTCCAGATTGTCAAGCCCAGCTGATTTGTATGGGTCCAGGTTTTCCAGCTCTTTCAGAACATCTGCTATCTGGATTTGGGTAAAGGAGAAGCTGGGGAGGCTTGGGCGAGTAGCAGCGGGGGGGGCGGGGCTGTTGGCCAAGGTTGGAGTCGCCAGGAGGAAGGCATGGCCAGCCATTGAGAAATGCTTGTTGAAGTCTTCGATTATCACGGATTTATCGGTGGTGACCGTGTTACCTAGCCTCAGTGCAGTGGGCAGCTGGGAGGAGGTGCTCTTGTTCTCCATGGACTTTACAGTATCCCAGAACTTTTTGGAGTTAGAGCTACAGGATGCAAATTTCTGCTTGAAAAAGCTGGCCTTTGCTTTCCTGACTGACTGCGTGTATTGGTTCCTGACTTCCCTGAAGTTGCATATCGCGGGGGCTCTTCGATGCTATTGCAGTTCGCCACAGGATGTTTTTGTGCTGGTCGAGGGCAGTCAGGTCTGGAGTGAACCAAGGGCTATATCTGTTTACATTTACATTTACATTTAAGTCATTTAGCAGACGCTCTTATCCAGAGCGACTTACAAATTGGTGCATTCACCTTATGACATCCAGTGGAACAACCACTTTACAATAGTGCATCTAAATCTTTTAAGGGGGGGGGAGGGGTCAGAAGGATTACTTTATCCTATCCTAGGTATTCCTTGAAGAGGTGGGGTTTCAGGTGTCTCCGGAAGGTGGTGATTGACTCCGCTGTCCTGGCGTCGTGAGGGAGTTTGTTCCACCATTGGGGTGCCAGAGCAGCGAACAGTTTTGACTGGGCTGAGCGGGAACTGTACTTCCTCAGTGGTAGGGAGGCGAGCAGGCCAGAGGTGGATGAACGCAGTGCCCTTGTTTGGGTGTAGGGCCTGATCAGAGCCTGAAGGTACTGAGGTGCCGTTCCCCTCACAGCTCCGTAGGCAAGCACCATGGTCTTGTAGCGGATGCGAGCTTCAACTGGAAGCCAGTGGAGAGAGCGGAGGAGCGGGGTGACGTGAGAGAACTTGGGAAGGTTGAACACCAGACGGGCTGCGGCGTTCTGGATGAGTTGTAGGGGTTTAATGGCACAGGCAGGGAGCCCAGCCAACAGCGAGTTGCAGTAATCCAGACGGGAGATGACAAGTGCCTGGATTAGGACCTGCGCCGCTTCCTGTGTGAGGCACGGTCGTACTCTGCGGATGTTGTAGAGCATGAACCTACAGGAACGGGCCACCGCCTTGATGTTAGTTGAGAACGACAGGGTGTTGTCCAGGATCACGCCAAGGTTCTTAGCGCTCTGGGAGGAGGACACAATGGAGTTGTCAACCGTGATGGCGAGATCATGGAACGGGCAGTCCTTCCCCGGGAGGAAGAGCAGCTCCGTCTTGCCGAGGTTCAGCTTGAGGTGGTGGTCCGTCATCCACACTGATATGTCTGCCAGACATGCAGAGATGCGATTCGCCACCTGGTCATCAGAAGGGGGAAAGGAGAAGATGAATTGTGTGTCGTCTGCATAGCAATGATAGGAGAGACCATGTGAGGTTATGACAGAGCCAAGTGACTTGGTGTATAGCGAGAATAGGAGAGGGCCTAGAACAGAGCCCTGGGGGACACCAGTGGTGAGAGCACGTGGTGAGGAGACAGATTCTCGCCACGCCACCTGGTAGGAGCGACCTGTCAGGTAGGACGCAATCCAAGCGTGGGCCGCGCCGGAGATGCCCAACTCGGAGAGGGTGGAGAGGAGGATCTGATGGTTCACAGTATCGAAGGCAGCCGATAGGTCTAGGAGGATGAGAGCAGAGGAGAGAGAGTTAGCTTTAGCAGTGCGGAGCGCCTCCGTGATACAGAGAAGAGCAGTCTCAGTTGAATGACTAGTCTTGAAACCTGACTGATTTGGATCAAGAAGGTCATTCTGAGAGAGATAGCGGGAGAGCTGGCCAAGGACGGCACGTTCGAGAGTTTTGGAGAGAAAAGAAAGAAGGGATACTGGTCTGTAGTTGTTGACATCGGAGGGATCGAGTGTAGGTTTTTTCAGCAGGGGTGCAACTCTCGCTCTCTTGAAGACGGAAGGGACGTAGCCAGCGGTCAAGGATGAGTTGATGAGCGAGGTGAGGTAAGGGAGAAGGTCTCCGGAAATGGTCTGGAGAAGAGAGGAGGGGATAGGGTCAAGCGGGCAGGTTGTTGGGCGGCCGGCCGTCACAAGACGCGAGATTTCATCTGGAGAGAGAGGGGAGAAAGAGGTCAGAGCACAGGGTAGGGCAGTGTGAGCAGAACCAGCGGTGTCGTTTGACTTAGCAAACGAGGATCGGATGTCGTCGACCTTCTTTTCAAAATGGTTGACGAAGTCATCTGCAGAGAGGGAGGAGGGGGGAGGAGGGGGAGGAGGATTCAGGAGGGAGGAGAAGGTGGCAAAGAGCTTCCTAGGGTTAGAGGCAGATGCTTGGAATTTAGAGTGGTAGAAAGTGGCTTTAGCAGCAGAGACAGAAGAGGAAAATGTAGAGAGGAGGGAGTGAAAGGATGCCAGGTCCGCAGGGAGGCGAGTTTTCCTCCATTTCCGCTCGGCTGCCCGGAGCCCTGTTCTGTGAGCTCGCAATGAGTCGTCGAGCCACGGAGCAGGAGGGGAGGACCGAGCCAGCCTGGAGGATAGGGGACATAGAGAGTCAAAGGATGCAGAAAGGGAGGAGAGGAGGGTTGAGGAGGCAGAATCAGGAGATAGGTTGGAGAAGGTTTGAGCAGAGGGAAGAGATGATAGGATGGAAGAGGAGAGAGTAGCGGGGGAGAGAGAGCGAAGGTTGGGACGGCGCGATACCATCCGAGTAGGGGCAGTGTGGGAAGTGATGGATGAGAGCGAGAGGGAAAAGGATACAAGGTAGTGGTCGGAGACTTGGAGGGGAGTTGCAATGTTCTTGGTTCTGCATTTTTTGAACGGAGCATGCTTGTCTAATATGGTGAGGAAGTAACATTTAAAGAATGACCAGGCATCCTCAACTGACGGGATGAGGTCAATATCCTTCCAGGGTACCCGGGCCAGGTCGATTAGAAAGGCCTGCTCGCAGAAGTGTTTTAGGGAGCGTTTGACAGTGATGAGGGGTGGTCGTTTGACCGCGGACCCGTGGCGGATACAGGCAATGAGGCAGTGATCGCTGAGATCTTGATTGAAGACAGCAGAGGTGTATTTGGAGGGCAGGTTGGTCAGGATAATGTCTATTAGGGTGCCCATGTTTACGGATTTAGGGTTGTACCTGGTGGGTTCCTTGATGATTTGTGTGAGATTGAGGGCATCAAGCTTGGATTGTAGGACTGCCGGGGTGTTAAGCATATCCCAGTTTAGGTCACCTAACAGAACAAACTCTGAAGCTAGATGGGGAGCGATCAATTCACAGATGGTGTCCAGGGCACAGCTGGGAGCTGAGGGGGGTCGGTAGCAGGCGGCAACAGTGAGAGACTTATTTCTGGAGAGATTAATTTTTAAAATTAGAAGTTCGAACTGTTTGGGCATAGACCTGGAAAGTATGACAGAACTTTGCAGGCTATCTCTGCAGTAGATTGCAACTCCTCCCCCTTTGGCAGTTCTATCTTGACGGAGAGTGTTATAGTTGGGTATGGAAATCTCAGAATTTTTGGTGGCCTTCCTAAGCCAGGATTCGGACACGGCAAGGACATCAGGGTTGGCAGAGTGTGCTAAAGCGGTGAGTAAGGCAAACTTAGGGAGGAGGCTTCTGATGTTGACATGCATGAGGCCAAGGCTTTTTCGATCACAGAAGTCAACAAATGAGGGTGACTGGGGACATGCAGGGCCTGGGTTTACCTCCACATCACCCGAGGAACAGAGGAGTAGTAGGATGAGGGTGCGGCTAAAGGCTATCAAAACTGGTCGCCTAGAGCGTTGGGGACAAAGAATAAAAGGAGCAGATTTATGGGCGTGGTAGAATAGATTCTGGGCATAATGTGCAGACAGGGGTATGGTGGGGCGTGGGTACAGCGGAGGCAAGCCCAGGCACTGGGTGATGATAAGAGAGGTTGTATCTCTGGACATGCTGGTCTCAATGGGTGAGGTCACCGCATGTGTGGGGGGTGGGACCAAGGAGGTATCAGAGGTACGGAGAGTGGAACTACAGGGTCCATTGCAAACCAAAACAATGATAATGATAACTAGCCTGAACAACAGTATGCAAGGCATATTGATATTTGAGAGAGACATACAATAAGGCATAAAGTGATTGCAGGTCTTGATTGGGAGAGCTAGCTAAAACAACAGGTAAGATAACAGCAGCAATAACAGGGTGCTAGTCTAACACAGCAACAACAGGTAAAAATGGCGACGACTCGGCAGAGAGGGTCGGATTAACTACACACAGATCCTGAGTTAAAGCACAGAGCCGACAGATAAAACACAAATAAACAGAATGGAGTACCGTGAATTAATGGACAGTCAAGCATGCATCAGCTATGTAGCCAAGTGATCATAGTGTCCAGGGGGCAGCCGTAGATGGAGCAGGGAGGCCTCCACTAAGCTAGCACGCGGCGTTTAAAGTTAGTAGCCCGGGGGGTGGTCTGCTCAGACGGAGGGGGTCTGCTCAGACGTGGTCGTGTCGACAGAGAATCCAAGCCAGATGGCGATGGCGAAAGAGAGGTTGTGAATTGTAGAATTGTGTTTGCTAACTGGTGCTAGCTTCGTGGCAGTGGCGCTAGCTGCGCTAGCCGCAAGCTAGCTGTGAGGATCAGAAGCAGTGGCTCAGGGATTACGGCAGGAATCCGGCATTGTTGTCGAGAGACAGTCCGATGCTGGTAAATTGGTGAGTAATATCCAGGCTAATAACAGGGCTGGTGTCTGTGCAGAAGGTAAAAGCTACTAGCAGCGGCAAAAAAATGGCTAAATTAGCTTGTAGCTGGTATTGTAGCCCAAGAATTCGCTGGTAGACCTCTTCAGCTAGCCGGCAGATGGGCCTAGCTCGAGGCTAGCTCAAGGCTAACTGGTGCTTGCTTCGGGACAGAGGTGTTAGCCAGTAGTAGCCACTCGGTTGCAGCTAGCTAGCTGTGATGATACGGTGTAATTGTCCAGAGCTTGCGTCAGGAATCCGGTGATGTGGTAGAGAAAAAGCAGTCCTATATGCTCTGGGTTGATATCGCGCTTGCAGACTGGCAGGTATTGGCCCGGTATTGAAGCTGGCTGTGTCCGAGTTGAGGGTGAAGACCGCAGCAGTGGCTAACTGACTACTAGCTAGTAGCTAGTTATCTGGCTAGCTTCTGATTGGGGGTACGGTTCTAAAGTATAAAAAATAGCAGGTCCGTACCACATTGGGTGAGGCGGAATGTAGGAATGTATATTCAGTTCCTAGATGGAAAGTGAAATTAAAATATATACGAAATGTATACGAAAAATACGAAGACTATTTACACGGGACAGGACAAGGACAAAAGACACGTCCGACTGCTACGCCATCTTGGATTGGATATGACCACAATATATGATAGACTCAGAGCAATGACAGACTCAGAGCAGAGACAGACTCAGAGCAGAGACAGACTCAGAGCAGTGACAGACTCAGAGCAGAGACAGACTCAGAGCAGAGACAGACTCAGAGCAGAGACAGACTCAGAGCAGAGACAGACTCAGAGCAGAGACAGACTCAGAGCAGAGACTGACTCAGAGCAGAGACAGACTCAGAGCAGAGACAGACTAAGAGACAGACTCAGAGACAGACTCAGAGACAGACTCAGAGCAGAGACAGACTCAGAGCAGAGACAGACTCAGAGCAGAGACAGACTCAGAGCAGAGACAGACTCAGAGCAGAGACAGACTCAGAGCAGTGACAGACTCAGAGCAGAGACAGACTCAGAGACAGACTCAGAGCAGAGACAGACTCAGAGCAGAGACAGACTCAGAGCAGTGACAGACTCAGAGCAGTGACAGACTCAGAGCAGAGACAGACTCAGAGCAGAGACAGACTCAGAGCAGTGACAGAGTCAGAGCAGAGACAGACTCAGAGCAGAGACAGACTCAGAGCAGAGACAGACTCAGAGCAGAGACAGACTCAGAGCAGAGACAGACTCAGAGCAGTGACAGACTCAGAGCAGAGACAGACTCAGAGACAGACTCAGAGCAGAGACAGACTCAGAGCAGAGACAGACTCAGAGCAGTGACAGACTCAGAGCAGTGACAGACTCAGAGCAGAGACAGACTCAGAGCAGAGACAGACTCAGAGCAGTGACAGACTCAGAGCAGAGACAGACTCAGAGCAGAGACAGACTCAGAGACAGACTCAGAGCAGAGACAGACTCAGAGCAGAGACAGACTCAGAGACAGACTCAAGAGCAGAGACAGACTCAAGAGCAGAGACAGACTCAGAGCAGAGACAGACTCAGAGCAGAGACAGACTCAGAGCAGAGACAGACTCAGAGCAGAGACAGACTCAGAGCAGAGACAGACTCAGAGCAGAGACAGACTCAGAGCAGAGACAGACTCAGAGCAGAGACAGACTCAGAGACAGACTCAGAGCAGTGACAGACTCATAGACAGACTCAGAGACAGACTCAGAGCAGTGACAGACTCAGAGATGTAGATGTTGAAGCTAAAAAAATAGGCCAGCCATGTTGTTGCCAGGTAACAGAGTGTTTATCAAACTAACGGAATGGCTTCTCCTGGGTCATAGCAGGGGTGTGTGTGTGTGTGTGTGTGTGTGTGTGTGTGTGTGTGTGTGTGTGTGTGTGTGTGTGTGTGTGTGTGTGTGTGTGTGTGTGTGTGTGTGTGTGTGTGTGTGTGTGTGTTACCAACAGCTTTAACTAACGGATAATAAACACAATCTCTGCTCTACTGTATACCACAAGCATGGTCTATGCACAGCAACAGCAATACACTCAACGTTTAGCATGAACGTTTTACTGCAGTGGGATAAATCCGGGTCACACAGAGTGTTTCTTGGATGTCTTAAAAAACACCTCACACACATGGTTATGTTTTTCTTTTAAAGAAGGTAGCAGTACCATGTCAGATATAGAGTTGAAATATATTCAATTTTGAGTTTGCATCCCAATATTACACTTTATATACATCACAGCGGACTGAATATATAACAAAATCATTTGACATAGAAACACCGGATTTCCGGTGTTTATTAATTATGAAATTATGAAACGTATTTCTAACATTCCACCCATGAGGTCACTAGGTCATTGGACTGCAGGAAAGGACTACGAGAAAAAACATTTTGCAGCATAAGCAGGTTTGTGGTCACAAATTATACAGTCACACATTGTGACATTGGGGTCAGGATCAGAGACACTGTGGTCAGGATCAGAGACATTGTGGTCAGGATCAGAGACATCGTGGTCAGGATCAGAGACATTGTGGTCAGGATCAGAGACATCGTGGTCAGGATCAGAGACATTGTGGTCAGGATCAGAGACATTGTGGTCAGGATCAGAGACATTGTGGTCAGGATCAGAGACATTGTGTTCAGGATCAGAGACATCGTGGTCAGGATCAGAGACATCGTGGTCAGGTTCAGAGACATTGTGGTCAGGATCAGAGACACTGTGGTCAGGATCAGAGACATTGTGGTCAGGATCAGAGACATCGTGGTCAGGATCAGAGACATTGTGGTCAGGATCAGAGACATCGTGGTCAGGATCAGAGACATTGTGGTCAGGATCAGAGACATTGTGGTCAGGATCAGAGACATTGTGGTCAGGATCAGAGACATTGTGTTCAGGATCAGAGACATCGTGGTCAGGATCAGAGACATCGTGGTCAGGTTCAGAGACATTGTGGTCAGGATCAGAGACATCGTGGTCAGGATCAGAGACATCGTGGTCAGGAGCAGAGACATCGTGGTCAGGAGCAGAGACATCGTGGTCAGGATCAGAGACATTGTGGTCAGGATCAGAGACATTGTGGTCAGGATCAGAGACATTGGGGTCAGCGTCAGAGACATTGTGTTCAGGATCAGAGACATCGTGGTCAGGATCAGAGACACTGTGGTCAGGATCAGAGACATTGTGTTCAGGATCAGAGACATTGTGGTCAGGATCAGAGACATTGTGGTCAGGATCAGAGACATCGTGGTCAGGATCAGAGACATTGTGGTCAGGATCAGAGACATCGTGGTCAGGATCAGAGACATCGTGGTCAGGATCAGAGACATTGTGGTCAGGATCAGAGACATCGTGGTCAGGATCAGAGACATTGTGGTCAGGATCAGAGACATCGTGGTCAGGATCAGAGACATCGTGGTCAGGAGCAGAGACATCGTGGTCAGGATCAGAGACATCGTGGTCAGGATCAGAGACATCGTGGTCAGGATCAGAGTGTTTGCAGTCAGAATGAAAAGCTTGTGATTGAGGTTAAGGCTGTTGTGGTTGATATACAGTACATGATCTGGCTGTCCTTTCCTTCTCCTCTCCTCTCCCTTCCTTTCCCTTCCTTTCCTCTCCTCTCCTCACCTCTCCTTTCCCCTCCTCTCCCCTCCTCTCCTCTCCCATCCTCCTCCCTCCCCTCCTCTCCTCTCCTCTCCCATCCTCCTCCCTCCCCACCTTTCCTCACTCCACTTCGCTGATTCTTTTTCTTTTGATCCATTTATTATACACTGTGTTCAAGTCGATCTATTATTCACTAAGTGTTACAACCCGACGTTTAGCAAACATCTGAGGGGCCTTCTAGTGCTGTGTTCAGGATAACTAAATTAGCAACACTTGACATTAAAGGCACAGCAACAGATGTTCAACAGAGTAAACACACACAGTCACTCCAAACTACTGTCACTAAGAGAGAGAGAGAGAGAGAGAGAGAGAGAGAGAGAGAGAGAGAGAGAGAGAGAGAGAGAGAGAGAGAGAGAGAGAGAGAGAGAGAGAGAGAGAGAGAGAGAGAGCCTTGAAGAGAAGAGAGGAGAGAGACTAACCAACCCAACCATGTAAACAGTGTGCCAGAGAATCAGTGCAGATCCATATGGAGCGTCTCACCAGTAGGACCGATCTGATTTGAATGGGGCTTGTATACACTGAGGAGTATGTGTGTGAAGCCAGGCATTAAAGTAAGTGTGTGAATGATTGTGTGTGTGTAAGTGTGTGTGTGTTGATCAAGCTCCGTGCTGTGTGTGTGTGTGTGTTGATCAAGCTCCATGCTGTGTGTGAGTGTGTGTGTGTGTGTTGATCAAGCTCCATGCTGTGTGTGAGTGTGTGTGTGTGTGTGTGTGTGTGTTGATCAAGCTCCATGCTGTGTGTGTGTAAGTGGAGCATGACGAGAACATGCAACGGTAACAGTGATGTGTGAGAAGCAGCCTATCATGCCACCCTAACAAGCGTAGAATGTGTGTAACACTAACAAGCTTCCCCAGACAAGCCCTGCTGGTGTCCAAGTTATTCTAGGTCCCCTTCGCATGGCCCCTTCATCCATGAGTAACTCTGTCTCTCTCAAAAGGGATTTGCTCCTAATACGGTGGTTCTTCCTTTACAAGTTGTGGCGTACTGCAGCACAGCTTGCGGGGTGACGCAGAATTCTATGGCACGTTATTTAAGTGTCAGCATTTGTTGCCAGAATGGCGCAATTTACCACAATCTGACACCATCTACCACAAACGCTGGCGGCACAAACTCAACACTTTTAAAGGAAGAACCACCGTAGTTTGGCCAACTGTTTAAAACCTCAGCTTAATCTGTTGTATAAATCTTGCTCTATGAATTCACAGAATTCTGTCAACAGTATATGCAATATAGATTTATAAACTCAGATTTTAGGATGCACTATTCCTTCAAATCTGCAATATGATATTCCTCTCCTTTCCTCTCGGGTCCCTGGCTTGTTCTGAGTCCACAACGACTGTCACGCAACGCAACAACAGACACACATAGAACTGGAGAGGGTCTTAAAGAGGCGTTTTACTTCGTAGAGATAAATTATTAAAGGGGTCTGAAAGAAGGGCGGGGATCTTTCCATACTTGCATTGTTACTATCCCTTTTCTCTCACTCTCTCTCTCTTTCTCTCTCCCCCCGTCCCTCTCTCTCGCTCTCTCCTCTAAAGGAATCTCTCCTGTAGCTAACTGCTTTCTCCCTGTAGCTAACTGCTTTCTTCCTGTGCTAACTGCTTTCTTCCTGTAGCTAACTGCTTTCTTCCTGTAGCTAACTGCTTTCTTCCTGTAGCTAACTGCTTTCTTCCTGTAGCTAACTGCTTTCTTCCTGTAGCTAACTGCTTTCTTCCTGTAGCTTACTGCTTTCTTCCTGTCTCTTGCTGCTATCTTCCTGTAGCTAACTGCTTTCTTCCTGTAGCTAACTGCTTTCTTACTGTCTCTTGCTACTATCTTCCTGTAGCTTACTGCTTTCTTCCTGTCTCTTGCTGCTATCTTCCTGTAGCTAACTGCTTTCTTCCTGTAGCTAACTGCTTTCTTACTGTCTCTTGCTACTTTCTTCCTGTAGCTAACTGCTTTCTTACTGTCTCTTGCTGCTATCTTCCTGTAGCTATCTGCTTTCTTCCTGTAGCTAACTGCTTTCTTACTGTCTCTTGCTGCTATCTTCCTGTAGCTTACTGCTTTCTCCCTGTAGCTAACTGCTTTCTTCCTGTCTCTTGCTGCTATCTTCCTGTAGCGTACTGCTTTCTTCCTGTAGCTAACTGCTTTCTTCCTGTCTCTTGCTACTATCTTCCTGTAGCTTGCTGCTTTATTCCTGTAGCTAAATGCTTTCTTCCTGTAGCTAACTGCTTTCTTCCTGTTTCTTGCTACGATCTTCCTGTAGCTTACTGCTTTCTTCCTGTCTCTTGCTACTATCTTCCTGTAGCTAACTGCTTCCTGTAGCTAACTGCTTTCTTCCTGTAGCTAACTGCTTTCTTCCTGTAGCTAACTGCTTTCTTCCTGTAGCTAACTGCTTTCTTCCTGTAGCTTGCTGCTTTCTTCCTGACACTCTCTCTGGACAGGCTTGCTGTCGCCAAGGCAACCGATCACATTTCACATACTTCACTTCAGAGCCTGAGTGGATCACACACACCACATGACCCAGAACATGAAATACCAGAGAGAGAGTCACCACATGACCCAGAACAGGAAATACCAGAGAGAGAGACACACTACATGACCCAGAACAGGAAATACCAGCGAGAGAGCCACACTACATGACCCAGAACAGGAAATACCAGAGAGAGAGACACTTAAAAAATAAAATATTATATCACCTTTATTTAACCAGGTAGGCAAGTTGAGAACAAGTTCTCATTTACAATTGCGACCTGGCCAAGATAAAGCAAAGCAGTTTGACACATACAACAACACAGAGTTACACATGGAGTAAAACAAACATACAGTCAATAATACAGTAGAAAAATAAGTCTATATACAATGTGAGCAAATGAGGTGAGATATGGGAGGTAAAGGCAAAAAAAGGCCATGGTGGCGAAGTAAATACAATATAGCAAGTAAAACACTGGAATGGTAGATTTGCAGTGGAAGAATGTGCAAAGTAGAAAGAGAAATAATGGGGTGCAAAGGAGCAAAATAAATAAATAAATACAGTAGGGGAATAGGTAGTTGTTTGGGCTAAATTATAGATGAGCTATGTACAGGTGCAGTAATCTGTGAGCTGCTCTGACAGCTGGTGCTTAAAGCTAGTGAGGGAGATAAGTGTTTCCAGTTTGAGATTTTTGTAGTTCGTTCCAGTCATTGGCAGCAGAGAACTGGAAGGAGAGGCGGCCAAAGGAGGAATTGGCTTTGGGGGTGACCAGAGAGATATACCTGCTGGAGCGCGTGCTACAGGTGGGTGCTGCTATGGTGACCAGCGAGCTGAGATAAGGGGGGACTTTACCGAGCAGGGTCTTGTAGATGACCTGGTGCCAGTGGGTTTGGCGACGAGTTGCTGTGGAGCGTGCAGTGCTGTTGACCGAGGTAGGGGTAGCCAGGTGGAAAGCATGGCCAGCTGTAGAAAAATGCTTATTGAAATTCTCAATTATAGTGGATTTATCGGTGGTGACAGTGTTTCCTAGCCTCAGTGCAGTGGGCAGCTGGGAGGAGGTGTTCTTATTCTCCATGGACTTTACAGTGTCCCAGAACTTTTTTGAGTTTGTGTTGCAGGAAGCAAATTTCTGCTTGAAAAAGATAGCCTTGGCTTTTCTAATTGCCTGTGTATATTGGTTTCAAACTTCCCTGAAAAGTTGCATATCACGGGGGCTGTTCGATGCTAATGCAGAACGCCATAGGATGTTTTTGTGTTGGTTAAGGGCAGTCAGGACTGGAGAGAACCAAGGTCTATATCTGTTCCTGGTTCTACATTTCTTGAATGGGGCATGCTTATTTAAGATGGTGAGGAAGGCATTTAAAAAAAATAACCAGGCATCCTTTACTGACGGGATGAGGTCAATATCCTTCCAGGATACCCGGGCCAGGTCGATTAGAAAGGCCTGCTCGCTGAAGTGTTTCAGGGAGCGTTTGACAGTAATGAGTGGAGGTCGTTTGACCGCAGACCCATTACGGACGCAGGCAATGAGGCAGTGATCGCTGAGATCTTGGTTGAAAACAGCAGAGGTGTATTTAGAGGGCAAGTTGGTTAGGATGATATCTATGAGGGTGCCCGTGTTTACGGCTTTGGGGTGGTACCTGGTAGGTTCATTGATCATTTCTGTGAGATTGAGGGCATCACGCTTAGATTGTAGGATGGCTGGGGTGTTAAGCATATCCCAGTTTAGGTCACCTAGCAGCACGAGCTCTGAAGATAGATGGGGGGCAATCAGTTCACATATGGTCTCCAGAGCACAGCTGGGGGCAGAGGGTGGTCTATGGCAGGCGGCAACGGTGAGAAACTTATTTTTAGAGAGGTGGATTTTTAAAAGTAGAAGTTGAAATTGTTTGGGTACAGACCTGGATAGTAGGACAGAACTCTACAAGCTATCTCTGCAGTAGATTGCAACACCGCCCCCTTTGGCTTTCTATCTTGTCTGAAAATGTTGTAGTTAGGGATGGAGGTTTCAGAGTTTTCGGTGGTCTTCCTAAGCCAGGATTCAGACACGGCTAGGACATCCGGTTTGGCAGAGTGTGCTAAAGCAGTAAATAAAACAAACTTAGGGAGGAGGCTTCTAATGTTAACATGCATGAAACCAAGGCTATTACGGTTACAGAAGTCATCAAAAGAGAGCGCCTGGGGAATAGGAGTGGAGCTAGTCACTGCAGGGCCTGGAATCACCTCTACATCACCAGAGGAACAGAGGAGGAGTAGGATAAGGGTATGGCTAAAAGCTATGAGAATTGGTCGTCTAGGACGTCCGGAACAAAGAGTAAAAGGAGCAGGTTTCTGGGCGCGATAGAATAGACTCAAGGAATAATGTACAGACAAAGGTATGGTAGGATGTGAATAGAGTGGAGGTAAACCTAGGCATTTGTAACAGTATAACTTTAGTACCGTCCCCTCGCCCCGACACGGGCGCGAACCAGGGACCCTCTGCACACATCAACAACAGTCGCCCACGAAGCGTCGTTACCCATCGCTCCACAAAAGCCGCGGGGGAAACCCTACTTAAGTCTCAGAGCAAGTGACGTAACTGATTGAAATGCTAGTAGCGCGTACCCGCTAACTAGCTAGCCATTTCACATCCGTTACACTCACCCCCCTTTCAACCTCCTCCTTTTCCGCAGCAACCAGTGATCCGGGTCACGGAACCAATGTAACAGTATAACTTTAGTACCGTCCCCTCGCCCCGACACGGGCGCGAACCAGGGACCCTCTGCACACATCAACAACAGTCGCCCACGAAGCGTCGTTACCCATCGCTCCACAAAAGCCGCGGCCCTTGCAGAGCAAGGGGAAACCCTACTTAAGTCTCAGAGCAAGTGACGTAACTGATTGAAATGCTAGTAGCGCGTACCCGCTAACTAGCTAGCCATTTCACATCCGTTACACTCACCCCCCTTTCAACCTCCTCCTTTTCCGCAGCAACCAGTGATCCGGGTCACGGCACCAATGTAACAGTATAACTTTAGTACCGTCCCCTCGCCCCGACACGGGCGCGAACCAGGGACCCTCTGCACACATCAACAACAGTCGCCCACGAAGCGTCGTTACCCATCGCTCCACAAAAGCCGCGGCCCTTGCAGAGCAAGGGGAAACCCTACTTAAGTCTCAGAGCAAGTGACGTAACTGATTGAAATGCTAGTAGCGCGTACCCGCTAACTAGCTAGCCATTTCACATCCGTTACACATTGAGTGATGATGAGAGAGATATTGTCTCTAGAAATATCATTGAAACCAGGTGATGTCATCGCATGTTTGGATGGTGGAACTGAAAGGTTGGATAAGGTATACTGAGCAGGGCCAGAGGCTCTACAATGAAATAAGCCAATAAACACTAACCAGAACAGCAATGGACAAGGCATATTGACATTAAGGAGAGGCATGACCCAGAACAGGAAATACCAGCTCAATAAGGGATCATAGCTTTCACCTGGATTCAGGGACAGAGTGTTGCTAATGTTTTGTCCACTCAGTCTACATCACAAGGATGTGGTAGCAATGGTGATGTTAAATACTTCTCCGGTCGTTTTTGAAGACCTGATATTCTGCGCAGCGCAAGACGAGATGTAGGCCAATGTCATAGGCCTATCATCAACCAATCACATTTCTCAAATCCTTTCGGGCTAAAATCCAGCTAAACCTGGAGAAGACAGTTTGGCCTAACCAAGTGGCTAGCTTCCTGTCTGGAAGCATGGTTTCATCTGCTCCTACAGTCTTTCTTCGGTACTGCAGTCTAACTTCCATAGACGGCCTCATAGAGAAGTCAGATTAGAAAATTCCCAACGAAATATCCATTGAAATATTAAAATAATTGTTGCTCTGGTAGATTTTTATTAGTTATTCATCACTCAACGAAAGATGTAACATTTTATATTCATCCAATGTCTGCCATGTTATTTGGATGACTTGATGACATCATCACTGCTCGCGCTGCTCCCTGTGTGCAAGTGAGTTGGGCTGTGTAAACCGGATGCAACCAGGATATAGACGGTCCATGAATCAACGTATGTGAAAGCGAGTATATTCCGTTGAAAACAGAGGTCGGACATCAGTTATTTCATAAATCAGTGGGTCTAACTACGGAACGCTTCTGAAGAAGAGTTACAAAAGTACACAGCTGTATTAGACCGAAAAATATAAGTTAATTTAGCTAGGCCATCATTGTAAATCAAAATGTGTTCTTAACTTACATGCCTAGTTAAATAAAGGTTAAATAAAGGTTAAATAAATAAATAATTTGTCAAGCTTGTGAGGCTCTCCAGGCTTGTTAGTTTCTCATTCAACATATTTGCTCCTACTTCACTTAATCCCGTTTTAAAAGACTTCCTGTTTACATTCCCTGAGACCAACCAGAATGTTTTCCTAATCACATATTCCCAGATAAAACAGCCACATCCTGCTACTAGTCACTTTCTCCCAATGCCTGCCTTACATGTACAAATCTACCTGAAATTCTCCCTGCACATTATAGATGTGGTAATGGCAATTACCATATTATATATATACCACATTATATAGCTTCATCTCTTATTTCATGTTTCTTGTGTTTTCTTGATTATATTTTAATATTGATTACTGCACTGTTGGGTAGAGCTTGCGAGTTATTAAGCATTTCACAGTGCATGAGACAATACAACTTTAATATGTGGTCTCTCATTTCTGCATTACCAAATTTTGCGCGAGGCAAAAGAGTAGGCTACGATTACGTCGCTCTGCCACTTCTCACAGTGGTGCTCGTTTAATAAAGTCAGATCAAAGCTGAATCAATGTCTTGGAAGATCACATCATTATTTATTAGTATTTTACATAACACAACCAAATATAATAGCATAGTATAACGTTACTGTCACACCAAAAACACCACCTCATTTCTTATTTTAGGATGGTTAGCCGAATAGTCCCCTCCAAAATATAACGTGGTCAAAACTGAACAGCGCACGCCACTAGGCCCGAATGTGCTTTGATTAAAACATAAAACAGGAAAGCTCTATAGTTAACACCATCTGCTCTAACTGAAACACCAAACAGTCATTCAACAAAATCTAAATTCCTGTTCACATGAATCTGATGGAGATCAAATGATTGACATGCAGACACAGTTTGTATATTTCACTGGAAAAATGTGAACAATTATAATACACGCTTGACAGTGATGAAGGCCTATAGGTATGCCTAACTTGCCGTTTGAGTGTACTACAAATAGAAAATGATCTTGAAACAATATGTGTGGGTATCGGCAGACGTCATGATATATTACTGCTGTACAACAGGCTTCATCTGTTGGTACAACCTTAGAGAATGATGCACCTAAAACACGATCACTGCAACATGCGTGGGTAGGGGGGTTTCTTTGGGCTACACCGTCCTTCGAATGTCCCGCAGAATCATCCTGTTGTCCTGCATTTGGGTATTTTAAATGTGGTCACTCTAGAGAGAGCGTGCGAGCATGACAGAAAGAGAGAAAGAGAGAGAGAGGAAGAGAGAGATGGAGAGCGAGAGAGAAGGAGGAGAGTAAGAGAGAGAGGAAGAGAGAGATTGAGAGAGAGAGAGAGAGAGGGAAGGAGGAGAGGAAGAGAGAGAGAGGAAGACAGAGAGGAAGAGAGAGATGGAGAGGAGGAGAGGAAGAGAGAGATTGAGAGAGAGAGAGTGAAGGAGGAGAGGAAGAGAGAGAGAGAGAGAGAGAGAGAGAGAGAGAGAGAGAGAGAGAGAGAGAGAGAGAGAGAGAGAGAGAGGTAGAGGTAGAGGTAGAGGTAGAGGTAGAGAGGTAGAGATAGAGAGGGAGGTAAGGAAGAGAAGGAGGTAAGGAAGAGAAGTGGAAGAGAGAGAGACAGACATAGAGAGAGAGGTAGAGGTAGAGGTAGTGGTAGAGAAGTGGAAGAGAGAGGGGGCAGGATAAGGAAAGAGGCATTATCAAGTCAAACACCCACAGACTTCATAATGATCATGTATGTAACAGGCCTAACTATGACACAACAGCCAAGAAAATAGTTTGTGATGTAACAGGTCCAACAACAGACCCCGTAACACAGACTCAACAACATACTGTAACACCCAGCCCACTCGTCAATTCACACTTGATGACAGACACAGAACACCACACCTACGGTTCATATCCGTTCAGTCATAAAAGCAGACGCTACACCCACACAATGGATCAGGAACAAGAGAAAGATGGAGAGAAAGAGAAATGGAGGGAGGAACAAGAGAAAGATGGAGAGAAAGAGAAATGGAGGGAGGAACAAGAGAAAGATGGAGAGAAAGAGAAATGGAGGGAGGAACAAGAGAAAGATGGAGAGAAAGAGAAATGGAGGGAGGAACAAGAGAAAGATGGAGAGAAAGAGAAATGGAGGGAGGAACAAGAGAAAGATGGAGAGAAAGAGAAATGGAGGGAGGAACAAGAGAAAGATGGAGAGAAAGAGAAATGGAGGGAGGAACAAGAGAAAGATGGAGAGAAAGAGAAATGGAGGGAGGAACAAGAGAAAGATGGAGAGAAAGAGAAATGGATCAGGAACAAGAGAAAGATGGAGAGAAAGAGAAATGGAGGGAGGAACAAGAGAAAGATGGAGAGAAAGAGAAATGGAGGGAGGAACAAGAGAAAGATGGAGAGAAAGAGAAATGGATCAGGAAAAAGAGAAAGATGGAGAGAAAGAGAAATGGAGGGAGGAACAAGAGAAAGATGGAGAGAAAGAGAAATGGAGGGAGGAACAAGAGAAAGATGGAGAGAAAGAGAAATGGAGGGAGGAACAAGAGAAAGATGGAGAGAAAGAGAAATGGAGGGAGGAACAAGAGAAAGATGGAGAGAAAGAGAAATGGAGGGAGGAACAAGAGAAAGATGGAGAGAAAGAGAAATGGAGGGAGGAACAAGAGAAAGATGGAGAGAAAGAGAAATGGAGGGAGGAACAAGAGAAAGATGGAGAGAAAGAGAAATGGATCAGGAACAAGAGAAAGATGGAGAGAAAGAGAAATGGAGGGAGGAACAAGAGAAAGATGGAGAGAAAGAGAAATGGAGGGAGGAACAAGAGAAAGATGGAGAGAAAGAGAAATGGATCAGGAAAAAGAGAAAGATGGAGAGAAAGAGAAATGGAGGGAGGAACAAGAGAAAGATGGAGAGAAAGAGAAATGGAGGGAGGAACAAGAGAAAGATGGAGAGAAAGAGAAATGGATCAGGAACAAGAGAAAGATGGAGAGAAAGAGAAATGGAGGGAGGAACAAGGATCAATGATGATAGCAGACATAACAAACACAAGCTTAGGGACAATAACAACGACCAATAGCAGACTGGTAGCTAAGTGGGAGTGACCAATAGCAGACTGGTAGCTAAGTGGGAGTGACCAATAGCAGACTGGTAGCTAAGTGGGAGTGACCAATAGCAGACTGGTAGCTAAGTGGGAGTGACCAATAGCAGACTGGTAGCTAAGTGGGAGTGACCAATAGCAGACTGGTAGCTAAGTGGGTGTGACCAATAGCAGACTGGTAGCTAAGTGGGAGTGACCAATAGCAGACTGGTAGCTAAGTGGGTGTGACCAATAGGGGACTGGTAGCTAAGTGGGTGTGACCAATAGGGGACTGGTAGCTAAGTGGGAGTGACCAATAGCAGACTGGTAGCTAAGTGGGAGTGACCAATAGCAGACTGGTAGCTAAGTGGGAGTGACCAATAGCAGACTGGTAGCTAAGTGGGAGTGACCAATAGCAGACTGGTAGCTAAGTGGGTGTGACCAATAGCAGACTGGTAGCTAAGTGGGAGTGACCAATAGCAGACTGGTAGCTAAGTGGGTGTGACCAATAGGGGACTGGTAGCTAAGTGGGTGTGACCAATAGGGGACTGGTAGCTAAGTGGGAGTGACCAATAGGGGACTGGTAGCTAAGTGGGTGTGACCAATAGCGGACTGGTAGCTAAGTGGGTGTGACCAATAGGGGACTGGTAGCTAAGTGGGTGTGACCAATAGGGGACTGGTAGCTAAGTGGAAGTGACCAATAGGGGACTGGTAGCTAAGTGGGTGTGACCAATAGCGGACTGGTAGCTAAGTGGAAGTGACCAATAGGGGACTGGTAGCTAAGTGGGTGTGACCAATAGCGGACTGGTAGCTAAGTGGGTGTGACCAATAGCAAACTGGTAGCTAAGTGGGTGTAACCAATAGGAGGATGGTGTTCTAGGTGTGGTTTTCGATAGATGACAGGGTCAAGGCTGTTAGCGGACACACACACACACACACACACACACACACACACACACACACACACACACACACACACACACACACACACACACACACACACACACACACACACACACACACACACACACACACACACACACACACACACACACACACACACACACACACTGAGATGTAGGGATGAAACGGTTACCGGTTTCACTGTCAAATTCCCCACAGTTAGTATTACCGTTTCAAATGTTAATGATCATTAAAACCGTGTTTGTTTACCGCAGGTTTGAAAAACTCAAGGTAAATAGTGTCCAGCATCAACCAAAGTTATCAACAGTCTGACTCAGACGCAGCAACGTGGGTTTTGTTTTGTGTGAAAACATGGCGGAAGGCAGTGACGGCGCTCGGGAGATTTTTCAGCCTTTCTAAGAGGACCAAATCTGAAGTGTGGTCGTATTTTGGGTTTTACAAGAGTGCTGAGGGAAACTTAATCGAAGATGGTCACCCTGTCTGCAGAACATGCAACACCCGCTACTTTATAGCGAATGCAAGGTAAGTTCACTTTTAGCTCAATGCATGATGTGGGGACTTTGGAATGGGGGAAAATGTCATGGTTTGTCTGTCTAACTTGCTAATAGCTTGTCAATAATGTAAACTGAAGCTTTCAGTGTTACCTACTGTTGTAGAAACACTACCCGTTGTTCTGCTGCTGTTTGAGTCGTGTGTCTTCAGACTCTGTTCACCCATTACACACGATAACACGTTATGTAGTTCAGTCACCCAACCAACATATTTTGTTCATTTAAAATCCGGTAGTCATCGACTTGATTTTAAAAGTGTTCCAACAGGAGAAACACAATAGACTCCTCCTATACAAGACTCCTATACAAGACTCCTATACAAGACTCCTATACAAGACTCCTATACAAGACTCCTATACAAGACTCCTATACAAGACTCCTATACAAGACTCCTATACAAGACTCCTATACAAGACTCCTATACAAGACTTCTGTATTTATGTCAATTGTTGGGCTCATTGCAATGACTATCACTGTCTACTTCAGAGTCAATTGTATTTATGTAAATTGTGCAAGGGGTCATTGCATATACTCAAATGCAACACTGTGTGTGTGTGTGTGTGTGTGTGTGTGTGTGTGTGTGTGTGTGTGTGTGTGTGTGTGTGTGTGTGTGTGTGTGCGTGCGTGCGTGCGTGCGTGCGTGCGTGCGTGCGTGCGTGCGTGCGTTCGTGCGTGAATAATAATAACAATAATTATAATGTAACAACACCAATAATAATAATAATAATAATAATAATAATACATTTGCTATTCCCTTGTTTACAGAGTGGACGTGCAGCAGGCAAACCCAGTGATGCTACTGGTCCATCCTCATCTACAGTGGTGACACAGACACTCCAGCAAGCATTTAAAATGCAGGCTGCTTATGCTTCCACATCAAAAAATGCTCAAGACCTCACTGCAGCCCTTTCATATTACATTACAAAGGACATGATTCCCTTTCATATTGTTGAGAGGCCTGGCTTTCTGAGGCTGATGAAGGCTCCCGTGCCATCACAAAAAGGATTTTCCAAGACTGAAATCCCAAACCTGTACAACCAGGTTAAAGCTGATGTTGGAAAAAGTTTGGCTCAAGGCACATGGTTTTCTGCAACTACTGACCTCTGGACCAGTGAAAGTGAGGGTGGTCAACCCTACATCAGCTTCACTATCCTTTACCTCACCCCAGACTGGCCCCTGGACCCCTGGGGTGGTCAACCCTACATCAGGTTCACTATCCTTTACCTCACCCCAGACTGGCCCCTGGACCCCTGGGGTGGTCAACCCTAAATCAGCTTCACTATCCATTACCTCACCCCAGACTGGCCCCTGGACCCCTGGGGTGGTCAACCCTACATCAGCTTCACTATCCATTACCTCACCCCAGACTGGCCCCTGGACCCCTGGGGTGGTCAACCCTACATCAGCTTCACTATCCATCACCTCACCCCAGACTGGCCCCTGGACCCCTGGGGTGGTCAACCCTACATCAGCTTCACTATCCATCACCTCACCCCAGACTGGCCCCTGGACCCCTGGGGTGGTCAACCCTACATCAGCTTCACTATCCATCACCTCACCCCAGACTGGCCCCTGGACCCCTGGGGTGGTCAACCCTACATCAGCTTCACTATCCATCACCTCACCCCAGACTGGCCCCTGGACCCCTGGGGTGGTCAACCCTACATCAGCTTCACTATCCATCACCTCACCCCAGACTGGCCCCTGGACCCCTGGGGTGGTCAACCCTACATCAGCTTCACTATCCATCACCTCACCCCAGACTGGCCCCTGGACCCCTGGGGTGGTCAACCCTACATCAGCTTCACTATCCATCACCTCACCCCAGACTGGCCCCTGGACCCCTGGGGTGGTCAACCCTACATCAGCTTCACTATCCATTACCTCACCCCAGACTGGCCCCTGGACCCCTGGGGTGGTCAACCCTACATCAGCTTCACTATCCATCACCTCACACCAGACTGGCAACTGGAATCAAACTGCCTGGAAACACTGTTCTTCCAGGAAGAACTGGGAATATGCTGGAAGAGTGGGGGGGGGGGGGGGGGGGGGGTCAACTTCCCAGAACTGTGGCTTGGCTGCTTTGGCCATAATTTGAACCGGACCATCTCAAAGGCTCTGAAAATTCAGAGAGTTGACACAGCAGTCAAGGCCTGCCGTCATCTGGTCCAAGGCTTCTCACGGAGCTGGAAGAGAAGGAAAGAACTGAGAGAAAAGCAAGTTGCCCTCAACATGCCACAGAAGGCTCTGATCCATGACAACACTGGCTGGAGAAAGAGGAACATGGCATCTGATGCCCAAAGGTGCCGACATAAGTGTCATGGAGCAACTGTGCCAGCTCCTTGAACCTCTGAGCAAGTTTACAGATGCACTTTCCTCAGAGACACGAGTGACACTGTCAGCCCTTAACCTGTCCTGGACCACATCACCCGTGATGTTCTGGTGGAAAAGGATACGGAGCCATCCTGACCAAGGAGATGGAAAGGGTAATGAGAGAAGACCTTAACAACAGATACACAGAGAAGACCTTAACAACAGATACACAGAGAAGACCTTAACAACAGATACACAGAGAAGACCTTAACAACAGATACACAGAGAAGACCTTAACAACAGATACACAGAGAAGACCTTAACAACAGATACACAGAGAAGACCTTAACAACAGATACACAGAGAAGACCTTAACAACAGATACACAGAGAAGACCTTAACAACAGATACACAGAGAAGACCTTAACAACAGATACACAGAGAAGGCCTTAACAACAGATACACAGAGAAGGCCTTGACAACAGATACAAAGAGAAGACCTTAACAACAGATACAAAGAGAAGACCTTAACAACAGATACACAGAGAAGACCTTAACAACAGATACACAGAGAAGACCTTAACAACAGATACACAGAGAAGGCCTTAACAACAGATACAAAGAGAAGACCTTAACAACAGATACAAAGAGAAGACCTTAACAACAGATACACAGAGAAGACCTTAACAACAGATACACAGAGAAGACCATAACAACAGATACAAAGAGAAGACCTTAACAACAGATACACAGAGAAGGCCTTAACAACAGATACACAGAGAAGACCTTAACAACAGATACAAAGAGAAGACCTTAACAACAGATACACAGAGAAGACCTTAACAACAGATACAAAGAGAAGACCTTAACAACAGATACACAGAGAAGACCTTAACAACAGATACACAGAGAAGACCTTAACAACAGATACACAGAGAAGGCAAAGAGAGTCAAGCACATGGCTTGTTTTATTGACCCCCACTTCAAAAGGAGCTTTTTAGATGAGCCTGAGGCTGCAAAAGTTGACACTGACAGCTGTGTCCAGGAGGCCTTGAATCTGACAGCTGTGTCCAGGAGGCCTTGAAGCTGACAGCTGTGTCCAGGAGGCATTGAAGCTGACAGCTGTGTCCAGGAGGCCTTGAAGCTGACAGCTGTGTCCAGGAGGCCTTGAAGCTGACAGCTGTGTCCAGGAGGCCTTGAAGCTGACAGCTGTGTCCAGGAGGCATTGAAGCTGACAGCTGTGTCCAGGAGGCCTTGAAGCTGACAGCTGTGTCCAGGAGGCCTTGAAGCTGACAGCTGTGTCCAGGAGGCCTTGAAGCTGACAGCTGTGTCCAGGAGGCATTGAAGCTGACAGCTGTGTCCAGGAGGCCTTGCAGCTGACAGCTGTGTCCAGGAGGCCTTGAAGCTGGCAGCTGTGTCCAGGAGGCATTGAAGCTGACAGCTGTGTCCAGGAGGCCTTGAAGCTGACAGCTGTGTCCAGGAGGCCTTGAAGCTGACAGCTGTGTCCAGGAGGCCTTGAAGCTGGCAGCTGCACAAGTCAGGGATAAACCACAAAGCACCAGCAGCACCTCCACCACCCCCATAGCGGCATCGAAGGGGAAAGGCCTGGCTGGGTTGCTGAGAAACATTACCTCAACAAGGCAGCAGAGAGGTGAAGAGGCTCAGATTCCGACCTCCCCAGAAGACAGAGTGAAAGAAGAGATCAAGGTCTACCTGTCTCTGCCAACCATTCCAGCAGAAGAGGATCCCCTCGTGTGGTGGAAGGGCCATGCATCAGAGCTGCTTCACAACTACAGGACAAAATACAAACCCTCCAACCCAAAAAGGCCTGTGGTGTTGATGGTATCCTAAATGAAATGATAAAATATACAGACCACAAATTCTAATTGGCTATACTTAAACTCGTTAACTTAATCCTCAGCTCTGGCATCTTCCCCAATATTTGGAAACAAGGACCGATCACCCCAAATTCACAAAGTGGAGACAAATTTGACCAAAATAATTACCGTGGGATATGCATCAAAAGCAATATTGGGAAAATCTACTGCATTATCATTAACAGCAGACTCGTACATTTCCTCAGTGAAAACAATGTACTGAGCAAATGTCGAATTGGCTTTTTACAAAATGACTGTATGACACGTATTCACCCGGCACACCCTAATAGACAAACAAACAAACCAAAAGAAAGGCAAAGTCTTCTCATGCTTTGTTGATTTTTAAAAAAAAGTGTTTGACTCCATTTGAAGTAACGGTCTGCTATACAAATTGATGGAATGTGATGTTGGGGGAAAAACATACGACATTGTAAAATTAATGTACACAAACAACAAGTGTGTGGTTCAATTTGGAAAAGAACACATATTTCCTTCCACAGGGCCGTGGGGTGAGACAGGGATGCAGCATAAGCCCCACCCTCTTCAACATATATATCAACGAATTGGTGAGGGCAGTAGAATAGTCTGCAGCACCCGGCCTCACCCTACTAGAATATGAAGTCAAATGTCTACTGTTTGCTGATGATCTGGTGCTTCTGTCCCCAACCTAGAAGGGCCTACAGCAGCACATAGATCTTCTGCACAGATTTATTCAGACCTGGGCCCTGACAGTAAATCTCAGTAAGACAAAAATAAAGGTGTTCCAAAAATTGTTCAGTTGCAAGGACCACAAATACAAATTCAATCTAGAAACCATTGCCCTAGAGCACACAAAAAAACTATACATCTGCCTAAACATCAGCGCCACAGGTAACGATCTGAGACACAAGGCAAAAAAGACCTTCTAAGTCAATAAAATAACATAAAATTTGACATACCAATTAGGATCTGGCTAAAAGTACTTGGATCTGTTATATAACCCATTGCCCTTTATGGTTGTGAGGTCTGGGTTCTGCTCACCAACCAATAATTCAGAAAATGGGACAAACACTAAATTGAGACTCTGCATGCAGAATTCTGCATAAATATATTCCGTGTACAATGTAAAACACCAAATAATGCATGCAGAGCAGGATTAGGACGATACCCGCTAATTATCAAAATCCAGAAAGAGCCATTAAATAAATACAACCACCTGAAAGGAAGCGATTCCCAAACCTTCCATAACAAAGCCCTAACCTACAGAGAGATGAACCTGGAGAAGAGTCTCCTAAGAAAGCTGGTCCTGGGGCTCTGTTCACAAAACGTTTGACCCAAGTTAAACAGTTTAAAGGCAATGCTTCCAAATACTAATTGAGTGTATGTAACCTTCTGACCCACTGGGAATGTGATGAAATAAAACTGAAATAAATAATTCTCTCTACTATTATTCTGACATTTCACATTCTTAAAATAAAGTGGTGATCCTAACTGACCTAAGACAGGGAATTTTTACTAGGATTAAATGTCAGGAATTCTAAAAACTGAGTTTAAATGTACTTGGCTCAGGTGTATGTAAACTTCCGACTTCAACTTTATGTTGATTTATTTTCCCTTTTGTACTTTAACTACAACACTGTATATAACCATAATATGACATTTGAAATGTCTCTATTCCTTTGGAACTTTTGTGAGTGTAATGTTTACTGTTCATTTTTATTGTTTATTTAACTTTTGTTTATTTCCTTTTTCACTTGCTTTGGCAATGCAATATAAACATATGTTTCCCATGCCAATAAAGCTCTTAAATTGAATTGAAATTGAATTGAGAGAGAGAGAGACAGAGAGAGAGAGAGAGAAGAAAAAGAGAGACAGATGGAGTGAAACGAGAATAGTTTCATTTTTTTTAAAGCAGAAAGAGATGGAGGGAAAGAGAGAATCGATATTCCAAACACGGGAGTCTTCAGACCCATCGTCTTTGATGCAACTCTTGTGGAAAAAAGAGGAGATAAAAGGAGGAGTGAGTGAGAGGAGGGAAGGAGGGAGGAGGGAAGGAGGAAGGAGAGGAGACAGCTCCTCGTTCAGAACACACACTTGGTAAATAATGTGAAGTGTTACACACAAACGTTGTTGTTCTGTGACGGACCGTTTATTTTTCTTCTTCATTCTCTCAGATTCGATTTCAGGGCTTTATTGTCATGGGAAACATATGTTGACGTTGCCAAAGCAAGTAAATAGATCACACAAAAAAAGTCAAATAAACAATAAAATTTTTACAGTAAACATTACACTCATAAATGTCCCAAAGGAACAGAAACATTTCAAATGTCATGTTATGACTTTATACAAATGTCATGTTATGGCTATATACAAATGTCATGTTATGGCTATATACAAATGTCATGTTATGGCTATATACAAATGTCATGTCTCTCTCTCTCTCTCTCTCTCTCTCTCTCTCTCTCTCTCTCTCTCTCTCTCTCCTCCGTCCTTTGACTTTTCACCTGAATGTCTAATTGTGGAAAAAGGGAAGAGCAGAGTGGAGGAAAATGGAGATAAGGAAGAGGAAAGGAGGGGGAAAAAGGATAAGAGAGAGAAATGGAAGACAGCTCACTTGTTCTCTCTCTCTCTGTCTCTCTCTCTGTCTCTCTCTCTCTCTCTCTCTCTGTCTCTCTCTCTCTCTCTGTCTCTCTCTCTGTCTCTCTCTCTCTCTCTCTGTCTCTCTCTCTCTCTCTCTCTCTCTTTCTCTCTCTCTCTCTCTCTCTCGCTCTCTCTCTCTCTCTGCATTATACATATAATGTATATCTATGATATATATTTACCAATAGAATATGATACTTCTATTCATAACTCCGTCAGCGAGGATCCTAATCACTCTCATATCGTTATGGGAACATCACAAAGACCGGAAGGAAAGGAAGACATTTCATACAACTATAAGAAAACTCTTTAACTTGTCCAACTGTCTGCATAAGAAAAGTCAGGAAGCATTAAAGTGTGATGAGAAAAGTAGCTCTGTCAGAATGTTTGGAAACAAGCCACTATGGTCTGTACGTTCCTACAGTTCATGCTGTACTTAGTAATGGTTTGTTTTCGGCAGTGGGAGCTATAGAGAGGAAATCACTTCCTGATATGTTATGTGTCCACATAGGAGAGGGCTGTGGTATGGAAATCACTTCCTGATATGTTATGTGTTCCCATAGGAAAGGGCTGTGGTATGGAAATCACTTCCTGATATGCTCTGTGTCCCCATAGGAGAGGGCTGTGGTATGGAAATCACTTCCTGATATGCTCTGTGTCCCCATAGGAGAGGGCTGTGGTATGGAAATCACTTCCTGATATGCTCTGTGTCCCCATAGGAAAGGGCTGTGGTATGGAAATCACTTCCTGATATGCTCTGTGTCCCCATAGGAGAGGGCTGTGGTATGGAAATCACTTCCTGATATGCTCTGTGTCCCCATAGGAGAGGGCTGTGGTATGGAAATCACTTCCTGATATGCTCTGTGTCCCCATAGGAGAGGGCTGTAGTATGGAAATCACTTCCTGATATGCTCTGTGTCCCCATAGGAGAGGGCTGTGGTATGGAAATCACTTCCTGATATGCTCTGTGTCCCCATAGGAGAGGGCTGTGGTATGGAAATCACTTCCTGATATGCTCTGTGTCCCCATAGGAGAGGGCTGTAGTATGGAAATCACTTCCTGATATGCTCTGTGTCCCCATAGGAGAGGGCTGTAGTATGGAAATCACTTCCTGATATGCTCTGTGTCCCCATAGGAGAGGGCTGTGGTATGGAAATCACTTCCTGATATGCTCTGTGTCCCCATAGGAGAGGGCTGTGGTATGGAAATCACTTCCTGATATGCTCTGTGTCCCCATAGGAAAGGGCTGTGGTATGGAAATCACTTCCTGATATGCTCTGTGTCCCCATAGGAGAGGGCTGTGGTATGGAAATCACTTCCTGATATGCTCTGTGTCCCCATAGGAGAGGGCTGTAGTATGGAAATCACTTCCTGATATGCTCTGTGTCCCCATAGGAGAGGGCTGTGGTATGGAAATCACTTCCTGATATGCTCTGTGTCCCCATAGGAGAGGGCTGTGGTATGGAAATCACTTCCTGATATGCTCTGTGTCCCCATAGGAGAGGGCTGTAGTATGGAAATCACTTCCTGATATGCTCTGTGTCCCCATAGGAGAGGGCTGTAGTATGGAAATCACTTCCTGATATGCTCTGTGTCCCCATAGGAGAGGGCTGTAGTATGGAAATCACTTCCTGATATGCTCTGTGTCCCCATAGGAGAGGGCTGTGGTATGGAAATCACTTCCTGATATGCTCTGTGTCCCCATAGGAGAGGGCTGTGGTATGGAAATCACTTCCTGATATGCTCTGTGTCCCCATAGGAGAGGGCTGTGGTATGGAAATCACTTCCTGATATCCTCTGTGTCCCCATAGGAGAGGGCTGTAGTATGGAAATCACTTCCTGATATGCTCTGTGTCCCCATAGGAGAGGTCTGTAGTATGGAAATCACTTCCTGATATGCTCTGTGTCCCCATAGGAGAGGGCTGTAGTATGGAAATCACTTCCTGATATGCTCTGTGTCCCCATAGGAGAGGGCTGTGGTATGGAAATCACTTCCTGATATGCTCTGTGTCCCCATAGGAGAGGGCTGTAGTATGGAAATCACTTCCTGATATGCTCTGTGTCCCCATAGGAGAGGGCTGTAGTATGGAAATCACTTCCTGATATGCTCTGTGTCCCCATAGGAGAGGGCTGTAGTATGGAAATCACTTCCTGATATGCTCTGTGTCCCCATAGGAGAGGGCTGTGGTATGGAAATCACTTCCTGATATGCTCTGTGTCCCCATAGGAGAGGGCTGTAGTATGGAAATCACTTCCTGATATGCTCTGTGTCCCCATAGGAGAGGGCTGTAGTATGGAAATCACTTCCTGATATGCTCTGTGTCCCCATAGGAGAGGGCTGTGGTATGGAAATCACTTCCTGATATGCTCTGTGTCCCCATAGGAGAGGGCTGTAGTATGGAAATCACTTCCTGATATGCTCTGTGTCCCCATAGGAGAGGGCTGTAGTATGGAAATCACTTCCTGATATGCTCTGTGTCCCCATAGGAGAGGGCTGTGGTATGGAAATCACTTCCTGATATGCTCTGTGTCCCCATAGGAGAGGGCTGTGGTATGGAAATCACTTCCTGATATGCTCTGTGTCCCCATAGGAGAGGGCTGTGGTATGGAAATCACTTCCTGATATGCTCTGTGTCCCCATAGGAGAGGGCTGTGGTATGGAAATCACTTCCTGATATGCTCTGTGTCCCCATAGGAGAGGGCTGTGGTATGGAAATCACTTCCTGATATGCTCTGTGTCCCCATAGGAGAGGGCTGTGGTATGGAAATCACTTCCTGATATGCTCTGTGTCCCCATAG